>NW_027225594.1:1335000-1597500 GCF_038994185.2 Dermacentor albipictus
ACACAGCCACAGGCACACGCAAGCACAAACACGCAAGTACACACACAAGCACGCACGCAAGCACTGACAAACGCACACAGACGCAAGCACACAAACACCGACGCGCACACAGACACACACGCAAGCAGATATACGCACGCAAGCACACACAAGCACAAACACAGCCACAGGCACACGCAAGCACAAACACACGCAACTACACACACAAGCACGCACGCAAGCACTGACAAACACACACACACACGCAAGCAGCTATACGCATGCAAGGCCACACAAACAGGCACGCACACAGATAAATACACACGCAACATCCACAAGCACACGTAGATAGACATAAAAGCACACACGGTAAGGTAACGTGCCATAAGGTGATTAGTTAAAACTTAATTAGTGAATCTTTGTTAGTTAGGCGATTATGCATTTCAATTTTTGTGTGGAAGTAATGTCCGCCTCTTCGAGTGGACCTGTTCATGGACTAGAATCGTGCCATCTGCCGCAGGGAAATTAAAAAAAAGAAAATTTCAAAGTGTTCGCTGAAACACCCTGTGTATACGTATAGTTAGCGACAATATAAATCACTTCCTTGTTTTCACGGCAAAGCGTTACTCGATGGTATCAATTTCACCTTCTCCGGCCTCGCAAACATGATGATGATGATAATCGCGATAATAGGAGCCATAGGCTTGGCGCTTGTCAGTGGAGCCTGCTGCCCGAGTTTACACCTATCTTGATTAATGGCCAAGAGTCAGGGCATGAACTCGCCGCCAAGCGTTTAGAGGTGCTATCGCGTCTTGAGGGAGTTGAGAAGGAAATGAGAAACCGCGCAACGAACGCCGCGAGTAAAAATAAAAATGAAAAAGATAAGCGTAACGTTAGTGCGTCCCGGGCCACCCCTTGTGCAGAGGAAGCACAACTACGATAAACACGGCGGTGATAGCTGGGACTGAAGAACCAGGTCATGTGGTATAAGGTAACCCGTAACGCTTAGTGCAATAACACCATTAACACCAATAACACCACTAACACCACTAACACCAATAACACCATCACGCTCGGGCACGTAATCATCGTCATCTTAACCGTCGTCGCCCTCGTCATAGCTGTTGCAGTCTTCGTCGTCATCATCATCATCATCATCATCATCATCACACCACCACCACCACCACCACCACCACAAACACAACCACCAGCACCACCACCATCATCACCATCATCATCATCATATTGCTGGGTATATAGGCTGATATGATGATCATGACGACCATGACACGCTTGATCGTTGTATACGGTGGATCCAGCTCTGTACAAGGGCGATCAATCCTGGGGTGGTCACTTGCTTGAAGCGTTCTAACTGCGTAAACTGCGGAATTTGAAAAAATAAGGAAAGAAAAAAAAACCGAACGTAATGCGCGAAATAACGTTTCCACGCGTTTACGTCATTCGAGGAGGGCTCGCGCGAGAGCGACTTCCTGGCGGAGGCCGCAGGTGGCGGCGGCGGCTGATCGTGATTGATGCGGACCGACTCGAGCGTCTGTGTGTGTGTGTGCGTCCTTTGTCCTTGTCATTCAGTGAGCCGTGCCGCCGGTATAGTGCAGGCTTCGCGAGACCCGCGCACACACGTTGTGCGAGATTGAGCGCGCAGATGCGATTGTTTCGCGGTGTGACGGCGGCGTTATATAGCGTGGGGTTCCGAACAGACGAGAGCCGCTTATATGGGCTATATAAGCAGCAAGCCGTGGTGTGAAGGAACATCACATGCTTCGAAAGAACATCCGCGTTGAAGTTCTTACTCGCGTTATTAAGGTTCCTGCGCTCTACGGGGCCTAACGATAGACTTTGAGAACGCCGCCCCCTACCGCTCGATAGTGTATACGCGCTTTGTTAGTGCACGTCTCGCTTTCTCTCCGTCTCCCCCTTGCACTCTTTCTTTCTATCCGGCTTAACCCTTCCTCCCGTGCAGGGTAGCCAACCGGAACTACCGCTGGTTAACCTCCCTGCCTTTCTCTGTATCTCTCTCTCTCTCTGTGATGTGAAGCTCTATTGTCTTCCGCTGCGGCTGCGGTCTGCCGTGCAAAAACGGACACCTTTTCCGTCTTTCCACAAAAAAAGTACAGCGTGCGCAGTGGCCATCTTGTGGGGGGGAGGGGGAAGGGGAGATTCGCCGGAGACCTCGCCTTTATATAGCCCGGGCGCTAAGAACCTCGTCAGGC
Organism: Dermacentor albipictus; assembly: GCF_038994185.2. Taxonomy (NCBI): domain Eukaryota; kingdom Metazoa; phylum Arthropoda; class Arachnida; order Ixodida; family Ixodidae; genus Dermacentor; species Dermacentor albipictus. Next base: position 1,337,211 of record NW_027225594.1, read on the forward strand.
GTCAAGGAAGCACCGTTTGCCTTTCGCAAGAATATTATGCTCTATTGTTTCTGCAAGTCAACATATTTATTTATTTATGCTATGCATATAAAAACTGCAGATCACAGGGCCTAAGTGCGAGGGGCCAATACAAAGCACGATATACAATAAACAATAAAAAGAACAATACCATGCAGATCCCATCCACTGTGGGAATAGGGGTATGTAAAGCTTTTAGGAGTGTCTGCGTTAACTAACGCTGACAGGCGGTGACGTTCATGGCGAATGCTTTAAGTTAATGGGCGCTCGGGTGATGTTCCTCTGCGTGCACATCTTGTGTTCCTCCGCGTTGTACACAGAGCACAGAGCGAGACGTGCTTGCTTGAGACGTTGTTGTGGGCCATTTTTTTTTTCATTGCCCGAACATAAAGCACCATAATTAAATTACGGTACTTCAGGTGCCAAAATCACAATTTGATTGCCAGGAACACCGTAGTGGAGGACTCCGGATTAATTTTAACCAGCCAGTTTTGAGCGCTAGTAACAGCACACGGTCGTTCTTACATTTCGCCCCTATCGAAATGCCCTGTACCGGTACATGACACCTGGAAGGATCAGTAGTCATGACAGTAATAATGGAATTACATTGTAATAACATATAATTTCCTACAGTAATTACTAGAGGGAGCTAAGGCGCTGCGTATTGGGTCAGGGAACAAACACGAGTTAATGACATCTTAGTTGAAATCAAGAAAAAGAAATGGGCATGGGCAGGACATGTAATGAGGATGGCAGATAACCTATGGTCATTAAGGGTTACGGACTGGATCCCAAGGGAAGGGAAGCGTAGCAGGGGGCGGCAGAAAGTTAGGTGGGTGGATGAGATTAAGACGTTTGCAGGGATGACATGGCCACAATTAGTACATGACCGGGGTTGTTGGAGAAATATGGGAGAGGCCTTTGCCCTGCAGTGGGCGTAACCAGGCTGATGATGATGATGATGAAGGCGCTGCGACCGCCATTCCGGTAGTCATTCCGGTGGTAGCCACCATGGGAATGATGGGTAGTAGATGGATTTGTCTGGTCTTCGTGCTTGGGCCTTCTGACCTTCTCGTGGCTTCGGTCATTACGCTTTATATAAATTGGCCTGAATTTCAAAGCAACTGGTACTTCTTTAATGCAGAAGGTAATACAACTCTGCAGACATGCATAATCGCCGCTAATTGCAGTGCTCCCGCTTGTCCTTGCGTCCTTCGCCGTAATGGTTTCAGCATCAGACTTCTGTACCAGAGGTCTTGCGCTCGAATCCGGCCGTCGGACAATTTTAATAATGTTTGTTGAATTATTCATTGCGCTGTACTTAGAAATGATCATATTGTTAAGTCACGAAGCCATTCGAAGCCAGAAGGACGAAGTTTGGGCAAATCCGTGTGCCAGCCATCATTCCAGTGCTGGCCGAGCTGCCCTGCTTGCGGCTCCCGCTGACGCTAGCGCCACAGTTCCCCCTAGTAGTAATTGTATGAATCTCTATTTGGTAATAGCGCCATGTTGCAATGCGCTGGTTTAGAGGTAACCAGTACACATTTTCGCGGTCGTTTCGAACGAAGAATTCAAGGCATCATAGCGGCATTTTGCTCTACGTCGGGTTGCTATAGCGATTAGATACCGAGAGGACCGGTCCGTTATGAGACACCGCTCTTTTTTTCTCCGGCCTTGTCAGCTGGTCGAGTGTCCGTGCTGGATGTCTTGATCACGCCCTGAGGGCGACGCCCCTTCGCGTCTTGCGTTTCCTTATCGTTTCGGGCACAGAGAGGCGCCTATCTTGACAGGGCGGCGTGAATTGATGAGGCCGCCTTTTGGGCGAGTGGGACTGCGGGAAAGCGCTGATGTAACCCGCCTACTTTTCATTTCTTTATATGCGTAAGCATTTCTATGCTTACGCAATGAAGAAAAAATATCACCGCCCAAGCACTGCGCACAGATCGTTAACCAGCGAAGCTGAAACGTGGGGCCCCGGTGTTTAATTATCACTGGGTTAATCCCGACGGTTCATTAAACGACGGCTTGGTAGGCAGCCGGCTCCTCGGTACGCAGTTGCTGCTTGCGCTGGGCTGCACGGGCCTGTTCTTGTGCCCGGGCAGCAGCATCGGCACGGCGTAGACGAGCCCGCTTCCGGTTCTGCTCGCGGCGTTGCTGATCGAAAGCTGCCTGCTCCTCGGGAGTACGTATGACGCGTGGCCTACCTATTTCGGAGTCGGAGGGAAACTGCTGCGCGCACGCTTGGCTGCGGCGGAGAGAGCAACGACGTCACTACTGGCGCAGCCAATCGCGCACCTCTCTTTCTCTTTGTTTTTCGCGAATGCGCATGGGGTTGTGCCGGAGGAGTTTTCGGCGTACAGGCGACAGACGGATGGACGAATCGGCTAGGCATATGTAGCTTCGCTGTGAAACCGTCCGTCCGTCCGGCCCGTAAGACGATCGCTTTCAAGATGGCGCCCGCTGCAGCAGCGAGCTTAATTCACCGTTGTGCTGCCTCTCGCTTCAACGTGGACTCGGCGGCGAGAACTCAGGGCACACGAAACTGCCAGCAGTCGGCGCTCGCTGTCGCCATCGCTGATCGCTTTCAATATACGGCCCTCGCGGCCGCGCCAGACGCAGGCGCCGCCAGGGGGCGGTCGATCACGGTTCATAATCGTTCAACGCGGGTGGATAAGACGCTAAAGGGCGATAACGGGTTACAATAATCGGAACGTCACCAGCGCACCTGGCTCGCCACCTGCAGTATAGTTTGCTTGCGTCATCAGTTAACCTTGCGCCGCCGTCCGCAGCAGTTCGTGTCGCCGCGGCGCTGTCGTTTGTATCGATCGGATCAAGTTTCATCGCGTTGATAATGCCACCGGGCTGCGTGGAGGTGAGCAAGTGGCACAATGCTTGCGCATACTTGGACCACTCCCAGAGGAGCTTTTGCGTGAATTCTCTCTTTTTTATTGTTCGTTAAGTGCCGACAAGCGCTATTTCTAGCGGTGTCTCGGCATCGGGCTGCGCTAGCGAGCACAAAGGAACAATTAAGAGGAACGTTTGAGACCAACTGCAGCGAAATTTTGTAACGCGTATACAGGCCAGGTTGAAATAAACTGGAAGCGCAAGAAGAAAAAAAATCTGGAACGGCAAGCTTCCAATTCTGCAATACAGAAATCACACACACGCCCACACACACACACACACACACACACACACACACACACACACACACACACACACACACACACACACACGCGCGCGCACACACACACACACACGCGCACACACACACACACACACGACGCACGCACGCACACACACATTGTGTGCGTGCGTGCGTCACATCACAATTCTGTAAACTGCATAGAATGAAAAATCGCCCAACACAGATCTGTTATACTCCGCCATGATGTATACTATGCACTTATTAGTGAGTAGGGATTTTTAATCTCTGCTTCATATGTTCTTACAGACGCAGTGCACGGAATAGCGACATGTCTGTTCTTGATGCAATGAAAGGTACGGATTTGTAAACTTCGTGTTTCAACTTCTTTGAACGATAACTTACCGAATCTGCTTTCTTTTTTTTGGGGGGGGGGGTAGGGGGGATTAGGCTCTAAATGAAGGTTGCGCTTCTTGCATATAGTGTACAATCTCGCGTTCTCTCTTGAAGGAACGAATTTCACTACTTCAACAGCAAAGTCGAGTTGGCTCCAAGAAGAATCTTCCTTTTTGCGCGTCACATGCGAACACGTACATTACATTATATGAAGTCACTGACACGTTTAAGTTAATGTTGGTTTGAATGCTAATTAGGCGCTTTCTTTAACAGTGCAGTGTACTGTGCTAATGTACATATAGTTCACATAGAGTTGATTTGTATGTATAGTGTCTTGTCATCGTGTGTTAGCTGTAACGTGTCTTATTCGCATTTAACGTTGCTTGCTTGAGTGGAAGACGAGAGCGTTCTGCCAGGCTATAGGTTTGCAGTCGAGTTCACTTTTATTTATTTATTTATTTATTTATTTATTAATTAGAGCACAGATCCCTTCACGAAAGTTTACATAGAAGGTCTGTAAGAAAAGTCCTGTGGTATTTCTTCTGTGCGAAGTCTACAGAATGTCACTAGACAGCTTGCGGACTGTTGGGCTTACACTTTTCCCCCACATAACTCGTCTGCAAGTCTACGTATAGCCCAACAGACCCAGAAAGAAATATACTTGTTAGCAACTTTTGTTTATCGTCACAGTGTGGACTTCAGGATGGCCTAAAACACGTCTCTGAGAAGAAGAGTTCTAGACGTGAACCGAAAGCACGTCGACTCTTTGAAGACTGTGCACTTGAGACGGTATACCTTTCTCGCGCTTCGAAAGAGCGAAAAAAAGGAAGACAGCTTCGAGAAGTCAAACGAAACGGAGGCAACCTCTCTACGCATTCGCATAATTCGATGCTGCTGCTGCTGCCGCCGCAGCAGCGATCGCGGAGCGTAATCCTGAAAGAATCGATGTGCGCAACGGAGGTCAGACATGACTCGTCGAGAGAGTGGAACAGATCGTCGGTACGTGCGCTTGTTGCTGCTCTCAGAGCACGTATAGCATTTCGGAGAACAACATCGCCTCCATCTATACTTTGTACAGGCGCTAGTGTATACACCTTCCTTCGTGCGTACGCGTCACCTTGCGCGATGGCTAATCACGATTAGAGAGGCCGTAAAACCCGATACTTCCATCCCCTTTCTGCATCGCCGCCGATAATGGGAGGTGAGAGGGCGTTACTTACGGCGCCCGTTTACAAATCGGGTCGTCGTCTGCTGCTGCTGCTGCTGCTGTGGCCGGGGTGTCGCGCCTAATCTCGCGCGCCGCGAGAGGCCACGACAACCACGCGCGCGTTCTCGTTGTGTGTAAGGCCGGCAGCTGCAGTTAGCCAGCAGGCACGCGACGTGTAGAATTTGAAGCGCGGTGCGCAAGGTTTTCGTGGTTGCCGGGGGCGCATGGGGTTCTTCGTCTGTCGTACACAGCACTTATACCCGCATACTACTGCGTACAAGAGCGTATGCGCACGCGTCTTCCTTCTCAAGCACGCTCGCGTGATCGTGCTCGTGTATGCGCGACGACGGCGCGATGGAGGAGGCCGATAACCGGCGCCGTGCTGGGTGACCCCATTCTGCTATGAGGCTCTTTCTCCTGCGCGCCAGTGAAGTGCGCCGCAAGCAGCTGTGCCCCTGTAGCACCTTGCCCTCCCTAACGTCGTCTGCTTCCATACTTCTGCTAGCTCTGCCGTATATGCCTTCTGCGTTCGCCACCTCCTCACTCTCAGATTTGCTTTTTTCTTCGTCTGCTCGTGAATGGGATTGCGCTCCAGTATAGAGTGGCGCAAACAGCGCGTAATTTGACTGCCGCTGTTTTTGTTATATAGTAACGGGTTATGAAATTAAGCGCCGACGACGCAGGACGTTAGTGTTTCTTTTGTGTAGGAGTGGAACGGAGCGTTATCTATAGGCAGCAATAGCAAGGCTTTTTTAGCCGAGGCCTATGCGATGAGTCTCGCAGAATCTCGCTTATTCTGGGCGACGATGCCCGGTAGTCTTTCGCCGGAAAACGTGGCACTAAAAAGCTGCCGCCTACCTCTGCTGCCGCGAATACCCAGCGAAAGCCGATATTTAGGCTAAAACTAACACTAACCCTAAAAAAATGCAGTAGTGGTGTGCCGGTTGAAAATATCTTGAAGCATAAAACGAGCATAAACGGAACGGCGACGTGGTTGGTCGCAAATACTGGTACTAAACTAACTTCTAAAACAAACCACTACTAGAGGTATCAGCGAGGTGCTTTGTATCGAGACTATATCCAAACTCGAATCTCGGTGGGACATCTTTGTATGACGTATTAGACATGCTTATTGTCGGTTCTCATGACAAGTCCCATTCTAGACGTCCATAAGACTTCCGTGAGACAATCACGATGCGTCTATCCCAGTTTACGTTTAAACTCGTTATAACAGCTCATCTTAATCTGCAGTCAACTCCTATTAAGTTTACCACGGTTAATTCGACTTTTCGTTTAACTCGAACGCACCCCGACGAGAAACCATAGATTACTGTAGAAGAAAATAAAAACTTGTCTATTTTCAGAGGCAAAAGAATGTTGCTATTGTCAATTAGATCTCTACTGGCGCCACCTCGTGAGCGTAACTCAGAGCTTAAAAAACGCAAGGAATTCCGCAGACGGTGCTACTGGTTCCCTAGGCGACGACAGTGACGGCAGCAACCTGTCCCGCAGGGATGATGGCGACTTGTGCCGTGCCTCGGGCGATGTCGACTTTGAGACAATTTCGTCGGTGATGTTGATGTCTGTGGGCCACCGACCGGTGACGACTTGTAGTTATCGCAGCACTGAAGTAGTCTGCCGATGACGACAGACCACTTCAAGCGAATGAAATGGTTTGAATCCGTTCATTCTGCCGCTGTTCTTTCAATTCACCTGCACAGTGGTGCACATTCGAGAACGCACGCGAGCACCAGCGATTACGCTACGAGGTTCAACGGGTGACGTCATAATCTGATCTTATCCGCACGTCAGGTTTTCGACGGTCGCCGACTGTGCTCGACGTCATCGTTGTGCATCGATCCAGCGTCACTTTTTTTTTCCTGGCACAGGTTTTGTAGGGGTCGAGGAGGACGTCGTGATGAAAACACTTGGGAGGTTTATTTTACATTATTTACAGTGAGACGTCAATGAACAGTCGTACAGTCATTACGGGCCGGCAGCAACTCGTACGCTGCGGCCCGCGGCAAGAAGTTCGAGAGAGATGAATCAGGGAATGCTACAGGAATCCCCTTGCTGCTCCCGGTCTCTCTTTTAAGCCCTTCGATGTCTGGAAGACGGGTCATGTTCGGCCAATGGGAGAGTCCGCTCAGATGACGCCATTTTCGGCCAATGGTAGGCGCACGTGCGGTGGTTTCACACCCGGCGGCTCCCTGCGGTCTTGCCTTGCGGACTTGCAATGCGCTCTTCAAAGGCGGACGGGGGCGATGCTTGGGCCCCAATTGTCCGAGGGCCCCCTGGTCCCGGCGGTATGGCCTCGCTGGCTTGCAAATGCCCTCTTCCAAGGCGGCCGGGTGACACTGCCAGGCCTTCCCGGTACATCACAGCCGTCTGGCTTCGGGACTCACGTTACCTGGAACAGTGCCGGCCTATCCCCTCGCTTTCTGGAAGAGTCAAGCAGTGAATAGCTCCACGGCTGTGGGGCCCGCCAACTTGTTTGCACGTGTCGTGCCTCAGGAATGTGACATCCGTGTTTCTGCATTCCTCAATTAGCTGTGGTGCGATTCGATGTGGTCTGGGGAACTCGAAGGGGGCTCAGAAAAAGGCCCCGTATCTAACAGTTTGCGCAGTTAAACAGTTAGCTTTTCGTTTGCTCACCACGTTTCGCCGCTGTCTGGTTCTTCACCGTCAACTGCAACGTGACAGTGTTATCGCGCCGACATATTCGCATGACAGCGCCACATATTACGGGCAGCGTTAACGAGAGCTCGCCGAACCGAATAATACGATAAACGTAATCGATGCTCGCGCGTTCTGGTTGGAGAAATTACGAGGGTGCATAGTTTTTCTGGCTGCGGGCACGAACATGTTTGTGAACATGCGACATGTTCTTCAAGGGAATATTTTTTTTATTGTTGTTTAGGAGATCCAGTGAGGACTCCTTGCTTCGTTTTTTTTTTTGGTCAAGTGAACGTGTTTGTAGTCATTATAAATTTTTAATTAGCTCGATTTGAATGTACAGTGTATGCATATTGCTGTATGGGAATTGTTGTAGTCTTCCTGTAAAAATTTGTACTTCGTAACGCACGATGTTGAAACTCTGCCTGCCTGAATGCAGGGTGTCTAGGGCCTATAGTCAGGTGACCACGTGCGTCGCCTTTAGCCCTCTTGTCCTGGACAACTGTATACTGTCTAAATTTCGATAAAGTCAAAGTGTTGGGAACCCCGCGTACCGTAACCTTTTGACGCTGACAGCACATTCTGAGGTACATTCGCAAATCTAGCACGACTGAGAGCGCCATCTCGCGCGCTTGTGCGCATGCGCGCCACTGAGGCATGCACCACGTGGCGAGGCGCGCTGCCGATAAGCTTTCGGAATGGTCTTATTTGACAATGACAGTGACAATGATGATGTTTATTTACATCAGTACATGACGCGAGGAGCATGCAGAAAAAGCTGCCACATGGACAGCTTGACGAAGCCGCAGGCCCCCGCATCGGCGTTTGCCCGGCGTTAGCGAGCACAAAGGTAGTACATCATTGTTTAGATATGTCCTTTACACAATAGTGAGCATCGCGAAACCAGGCGAAGCAAATGAAGAAAAAGAAAGATGTGCTCTAACAGGTCATAGTAAAAATCATCTCTAACCAATAAGGATAAAAAAAACAATGATAGGCACAACGGTATCGCAACTGTTCAAAAAAAAAAAAGAAGAAAACATAGTGCATTTAGGGCGGCTTATCTGTGGCTTAAGCAAACTCGTGATGCCGGAAGGGGGGGGGGGGAGGGCTGGAGCTTAGCCATTGATGACCGGTGTTTGGCGGTGGAGCCAGCCGGCTGTCGTCGCAGCGTTTGTGGCTTTACGAGACTTCATTGTCCGCTGCGGTTGAATCAGCGGCTGTGACGCCCTGTTACTAAGCGCGACGTTGCAGGCTCGATTCCGGACCGCGGCTGGCGCGTTTATATGTGGGCCGAATGCATAGACGTTCTCGTATGGTGCACGCTTGAAAGTAAAAAGAGAAAAAAAATAACTACAGGAGGTGAAAATCAACCGGAGCCTTCTCCCTGCTTCGTTGCATATACGCCAATGTGCATTCAGCTTTGGCACGTTAAACACGACGACGTCTCTTTTTTTTTTTCGTACGTAGCTCGATCGGCTCCCCTCACGAGCCACTTACAAAAGCAACGCAGCAGACCGACTTAACATCTGGGGCGTGTTTTAGCACTAAAAGATACTCGGCAACGCAGCTGCTCCAGTCAACTATCAATTGCCAGTGACACGTGGGTGAAGTATATATACCTTATTCTCGTACACCTGTAGTTTCGACGAAGCTTTCATTTGGCTTTTTTCCCCCCTCTCCTTTTCACTGAGTTTGAGTTTTACAGTCTGCAACATGCGCTCGCCCGTCTGGGGCCTCGTAATTAGTCCCCGCACATCTGTGTCACGATAACACTGCAACACTGCACGAGGCCTCTCCTCTAGCGCTCCAGCTTTCCAGCAGACGGCGCTCTGGCGCCGGGAGGGGGACAACCGGATGTAGGGGTACATTCGCGTTCGCTCGGGCCCTCTCCTGATTTCCTGACGTCAGCTTTAGCTTTTTAAACTCCACGCAGGGCTGAATCACTGTGACACAGGACGATTCGGGAGCGTGGCCGTTCGAGCCCCAGAACTATGTGCTCGAATAGCTTGCACCCTTTGCGGCACATCTTGTCCCCAAAACAATAATCTTCATTTATCTTTCGTGCCTTTCATTTCTTTGACGTTTAGCGCCCGTTTCTTACAGGTCACGAACGGTAAGCGCGTTATCAGAGTGCCAGAGCTGCCTCGATAGCTATAAGTAGCGATCGCGAGAGTCTTCCAGAAAGGAAACACAAGCAATGCCGATGCCGATTGTTGCTTGGGGACGAGATACGTCCTGAAGGGCGTAAACTTAGTTCAGGGTGTATACTTTCCTGGGGAGTCGGTCAGCAGCGAGTAACCAGCCCCCATTCCGCTCCTCCCGTCACGTGAATCTCTACGTCGCACCAATCCGCTTCTCCGCTTTCGCCGCCCCATTTCTCTCAGCCGGCCAGTTCTTTGGACATAGATAGCTTCTTACAGCCGTAGGCTAAATTTTGAGCTGTGTCATCCTATCCCGTCAAACGCCCTGGCGACGGTTCACACATATATGGTGCAATGTATCAGGAGTGGCCCACGCATACTTTCGATTGTAGACCCCGTTATCCGCGCTGTGGTATAGCAGTGCGCTCATAACCCTAGAAGGCTCCCGGCTACGCATTTTTGACAGTCAGGTCAGCCAAGAAAAAGAAAATGTTTTGTCACATAATGTACCCCAGGTACAGTCAACCGCAAAAGTTTGCGGGACGCAGGATCTGCTTCATCCTGCGTCCTGCGAATTCTCGCGAAGCGTGGCCACACAGCCTCGAATCAAATGCTCCAGCATGTAGTAGCCTTCACCGCTTACACAGTGATTTATTGAATACGAAGTGTCATGCGTTAACAGTGCAGGAATTCACATTTGAAGGGGAAACCGCATCCCGTAAGCTTTTGCTGTTGACTGTACATGTTCTTGCGTTGAAATGTAAGGAACGTGCCGCATGCGTCAAGCTGATGTTGTGCGCGCAGCTTTCTTGTTGCACAGAGCAGTAAAATTCACTTCTCAAAGCATACTAACCGTTCAGCAAGACTGTTGCCAGCTGGAAAGTTTTCTATTGTAATTTGGTGGTTGTTCCAGAGGGGGGGCCTATAGCCTGAAGTCTTTCGGGGTGCTCTGTTTTGTAAACCTGGAACCGGGGCCCGCGTGACGGACGCACCACACCGAAGACACTATAGTCGGATACAACTTTAGAAAAAAGGGGAGGCCCCGCCCAGATGACCGAAGCGGCGAAGTCACCGGCCGTCCGGCGCATGACGTCGGTCCAGAGTGCGCCCCCATTGGTGGATGCTTGTGTGCGTTCGCCTCGGAGGAGTAAACGCCCCCTTTTTTCTAAAGTTGTATCCGACTATAGAGAGTTTTAGTTTAGGGGACGCAAGCGGCTTGCGTACGCAAGAACCAGGGGCGACGGTACTGCGCATGCGCAGACGGTTCTGCGCATGCGCAGTGCCGTCGCCCCTAGTTCTTGCGTACGCAAGTCTCTTGCGTCCCCTAAACTAAAGCTATCTACCGTTTCGATCTGTGTAAAAAATGCCGTCGCCTTAGAAAAAGGCGTGGATCGTCCGCCGCTCTACCCGCCAGCGGTGCACAGGCGCGCTTCTCCGACGGCGATTCCTGCAGTTGGCACGCGGCAGGAAGATCTCGCGATCTCACGCGCGCAGAATGACAAGTGCGTGGCCACGAGAACCGTGTCCTCGCGCGATGCCTCGTACATGATAATGCGCGTTATTGACGCGACAGCGCTAAGGAGACCGTGTCGCGGAATATGCGGCGTCCCGCGTCGGACGTCGCTTCGACGAAAAGGTATTTCGAACCAAATTAGGAGACACGCGCGTACCCAACCACTTCTCTGCCACCAAAGTTGCTCGTACCTTGCCTTTCATTTTTTACAAAGTAATTTTTTTTGTATTGAAATGAATATTAGGAGAGGTTGGCGCCTTTATGGTGGCACTAGCTACTCCTTGTCACTTGGCAAAGGAAACAAGTTTGCGTAAAAGGGGAGTATAGCGACAGGAAATATTGCACTCAGTACAACACTGGATGAATAAAAAATATACAGTCCAACAGTACATAAGTCGCAAAGTTCTGTTCATTAGTTCAGTCCACGTACGCATATATAAAGTCAGATATCTTGAACAGCCAAAACACACAACACATGTAATGCACTGCAAGTACAGAACAGAATTATACATATTGCGTAAAAGTTGCGATCACCACATAAACCAATTATTATTATTTTTTTCATAACATCTGTTTGTGGGCTGGCGTTCTTAAAATTCCGAGGAATAACTTTGTAATTGGTACAAAGTTATTCATCGGAATTTTGAGAACGGCAGCCCACAAACAGATGTTATGAAAAAAAAAGAAAAACCGACAGCGCATGCCCTTTATGTTAGCTCTTCTCAGTCTGAAAGATTAAAAGTGCGAAACAATAACAGGAGATCGACCCGCGCAAGAGGCCGCGTTTCTACCAGAAAGCTCGCCTTCGTGCATAGCGTTCGCAGCCAGCGCTTCCAGGTTAACCTTACGGTTACGTAAGCTGCAGTTGCCGGGAAGCACGAAAACCAGTAAGGGGTCATTGAACGCTACCGCGTTCCACTCTTAAAGGCAAAGCTCAAGCGTCCTCCACACTTGGTGCCTCCTTCATGTGTTTCTTGTGCGAAACGTCCCGGATATGAACTCGGATGTGGGCGCACGCGGAAGTGCGCGAATCCGAAGTCGTTTTCAAGCATATATTATTTCCGTCAGCTTTCGTAAAAGCTGACGGAAATAATATATAATAAAAAAAAAGCTGACTTTGGTCCACAAACCGCCGTGTCGTCACAGACAACGAAAAAAAAAAAGCACACCCGTGAAGTTAAAAAAAAATTAAATTATGGGGTTTCACGTACCAAAACCAACTTTCTGATTATGAGGCACGCCGTAGTGGAGGACTCCGGAAATTTCGACCACCCGGGGTTCTTTAACGTGCACCTAAATCTAAGCACCACGGGTGTTTTTGCATTTCTCCCCCGTCGAAATGGGACCGCCGTGGCCGGGATTACCCGTGAAGTTCGTTTCCAATACCGCGAGTTGGTGCGAAAATCTATATAGGACGTAGTTCTAGCACCGACATGCCCACCTTCCACGCAGTGTTACACCTTCATTTCCACCCGCCGTGGTTGCTCAGTGGCTATGGTGTTGGGCTGCTGAGCACGAGGTCGCGGGATCGAATCCCGGCCACGGCGGCCGCATTTCGATGGGGGCGAAATGCGAAAACACCCGTGTGCTTAGATTTAGGTGCACGTTAAAGAACCCCAGGTGGTCAAAATTTCCGGAGTCCTCCACTACGGCGTGCCTCATAATCAGAAAGTGGTTTTGGCACGTAAAACCCCAAATATTATTATTATTACCTTCATTTCTGTATTCAAACGACGCAATAAAACGAAAACAAAATACAATGTTGAGCTAGATGACAGATTAGGCTAGTGTAATAACGTATTTAACATTCGGAGCGAGGACAGAGCTTTTGTGTATAGGCGATAAAATGATGAAATTCGGAGTGGTGCCACCTGTTGATGGACTACGGGGCACTCGTGAGTGAAAGATATGCGGACCACAGAGTAGCAGAAGAAAAAAAAAAGAACAGAATTGAATTTCTTCGTAATTAATGCGTGTAAACGGAAGCCTACGAATGCACTAGAGAAGTCGTAATGCCTAGTTTGGACTGCAGTCTTTTAATTCCAAGCTGCATTCACAGGCAGAGTAGAGAAAATTAGTTTTATCGCGCGATCCTTGGTTCGTATACTTTTGCTCATGGGTGTATACCTCTCCTGTGACGTCGGCACTAGCTGATTCACAGAAAGCGGCACAGATGGAGGCCACACGGGGATCACGTCATCTTGTCCGTTTCGGCGCGGGCGATCGCAAATTGAGGAGCAGCAGCGCTCCGTTTGGTGGAAATTTTATCCGCCACAAAGCAGCATATCGGCATGCAGCAAGCGACGATAGAATTCCAAACGAATATTATGCCGATCTAGCTTAGCTTAATATTTTCTCGTAGTGTCTGTTTAAGGAAATAAAAAAAGCGGTTTTATATTAAAAAACAAACAAACCAGGAAGCGGTTGCTCTGTCCATGATCATTAAGGTGCTCCCTTCCGAATCTAACCCTCGGTATTTGAATAAAAATGAGCTTTCGACTTTCGTAACATACCAGATGGTAACAAGAACCGACTGGTATGCGAACGCATGATTGGTGATCAGAACAGATTGTGTGCCCGAGCTGCATTCGGGTGTTAGGATGGTATGCTTGCGGGAAGCCATCAAACCAATTATGAGAACGAAGAAAAACTGCGCAAAAAAGAACAAGACAGAGAAAGAACCACATGACACAGGCGCCATTAGACTTAGGACTATTAGACTTAGGACTATTAGACTAAGGACTATTAGACTAAGGACTTAGGACTATAGAATAGGACTATTAGACTTCATCAAACCCATTCGTGAAACTTTCGTCGCTTCCGCTAAGCGAAGCACTTCGTACAGTTTTTCCTGGCACCAGTTCAGCGGTTGTTAGTAGACTTCAACCGGTGCTGTGGACTTGGCTCAGGGCACGGCAGCAGCCAGGGCGACTTGTGTTCGGCGAAAAAAAAAATGGGGGGGGGGGTGCAAACGCTTGTGAAGCAGCGTGCGATAAACATCGGGAGTTCTCTGCGCTGATTACGGAAGCGGTGTCGCCCGTGGATACACGTACAGCTCGCATACATTATTTTCTTGGCTCAAATTTTTTTTTTTGCGTTTCTCAGTCACTTCGTCGGGACTTGCAAAACGGGAAAAAGGAATTGCGTAGGACTGACTGTTAGGTGTGCAAGAATCGAGGAACAGATGAAAGCAGGAGGTTACGCTCCTGCCATGACAATAACTTTCGAGACACATGAAGATATTCGAGAACGCCGGTTTAAATAAATGGAAGGTCCAGCGTGACGATTGCAGTGTGTGCCACGTCGATGTTAATTTCGTTAAAAGGTATTACCTGGAAGGTCTATTGCCTACAGACATAAAACGTTTCCGCGTTAATAACAACAATAACAAAAAAAGCCTCGTTCCAAGAGTTTTTCTGAGAACCCTGCCAGAGAAAAATGTGGCACTGTCGTCTACGAGAACTGCCAATATGGATCTGTTCGTGCCATTGCCGGATATCAGAGTTTGTTCGGAGTGTGCTAGTGGGCCTATTTCTGTATAGCAATGTATGTTTACTTCAACCTCATTGGCTTCTTCTTTTCTTAGCGGATGTTTAGAAAATTCGGAATGTATTGACTAGAATCGATATAATCTTGAATGGAGTATTAGCGAAGGTTGTGCTAGGAAAAGAAAACAGGCAAGGCTGGTAATATTAGAATTGAAAGTAAGCCGTTTTACCCCTCTGAGCATCACTCAGAAAGTTTTACACGGATTTAGCAACATGTCCATAAGGTTGCTGTATCTCTATGAGCACTTAAAGTATGAGCACTTAACAAATTGATTTAACTCTGAAGTTGAAATGTCTAATTCCTGCAAGCGAATGCTGCTATGCGGAACAGCGCTGCCCAGCAAAATAACAAGAGGAAGCCACACATGCACACCCATCAGCTAATGAATATTTTATGAAGACATACCAGTTTACACAACGTCTGGAGGCAGTCTGTAGAGTTCAAGTCCAACCTAATGGAATTGAATTCCGGGGTTCTACGTGGCAAAACCACAATTAGATTATGGGGCACGCCGTAGCGGGGGACTCCGCAATAAATTCGACCACCAAGGGTTTTTTAACGTACCCGTACTGGACACGGTTGTTTTTGGAATTCGCCCCCATCGAGATGCGGCCGGGATTTGATATCGCGACCTCTTGCTTAGCAGCTCAACACCATAGCCGCTAGGCCACGACGGCGGGTGAGTCTAACCTAATTAAACTAACCGTTTAGCGATAACCTGCACCCATGGGTATTCTTGCGTACACTTCCTTGCCAGCCTGGTTTCGTAGGACAACGTTGCATGCCTGTTTGCGGCAACGGTATTTGGTGTTTACGATTCGCTGAAGCCGCGGGCTATTATTTTCCCCGACACAGAAATAACAGCGTCATCGAGGCACACGGACCGTGTCCGTAAAGCGGGACGTGCACCTTCGATACCGGGACATCTGGTTGGTCGCCTCAGAAACAGATTTTCCTTTCAATTGATTTATTATTGTCTTTCCATTGAATATTTATTGCATTTCCATTGATTTTTTTATTGCCTTTCCATTGGCATTTTATTGCATTTTCATTGATTTTTTATTGCCTTTACACTGATATTTCATTGCCTTAGTTGACTTTCGATTGAGATGAAGGTGAGTGTTACGCATGACTTCTCTTCCAGGGACGGGCAGATTTCTGTGGCAATGAACGGTAAGCTACACGAGAAGAGGTGGCACATGTGTTACTGCGCCAAGCTCTCTGGAAAAGTTTGAGAGCCCTTATTCAGATGCTGAATCAACGTAGTTTGCCACTTACAACGGTTTCGCATTTGCCAAAACGCGTCGAAGCAACGCGAAAACATAAAAATAAATAGTAACGCTGAGCGGTGTGTTTTGTGTCGTGCTTTAATTCGACTGTTGTAGTAAACAAGTTCAAGTATTCTGTTTCGCAGCTTAAACAGACGCGAATTAGACATTGGTGCACTTTTCATAAGCGCTGCAATACCGCGCGCAAAAAAGCAAAAGAAAAAGCGAAGCTTTAGTTATATATCGTTCGCAAAATTCATCGCAGAAATAGTGATTATTCACTTACGGATGACTTCAGCATACGTTTTATAGCGATGCAATTGAATATGATGCGTAGTGTTGTTGCAAGGGTGCATTTTTTGCCTGAGCTACATTCTCAGGATAAGCCCGACAAACCAGCACGTTTCTGCCGTTCTATCGAAGTACGGTACGCGCTTACGCGACGCCTGCGGTGCCCTTCTTTTGTGCGCGCAATCCGCCGAAAGCGTCACGCGTGCTCTAACTAAAAGGTCAGGTCGCGCACCCGAGAAGAAAAAAATGAAAGCGAGCAAATTCGCCTGTCGCCTGATTGAAAGAACATCATCTCGTAAAAAGAAAAAAAAACGAAAAAGAAAAGATGGAATGAGCTAAAGCATGGCTGAGAGTTGTGAGTCATACATTAACTGGACCATCTGGCGGTTGGTTATCGCAAAAAGCGCAAGCCTCAGGTCTCAACTATTCCACAGCGTCGGAAAGGGACGGATACTGCGCATATGTGGTAGCAGCTCACGCCTAAGCGAACTCTGCCGCGTCGTTTGCCTCTTCTTTGTTTTTTTTTTTTCATTTTCGTAGCACTCTGTAACAAGGTGCACCGGACTGTTTCGCTGTCGATTTGTTTCCTTTGACACGCGCGCGCGCTTTGGAACGTCACGTGACTCTACATTAGGGCGCCCTTTTTTATAACCAGCCCTAATGGAACACTTTCACCGCTGCGTCGCACTGAATCCGCTGCTTTGCGGAGCTCCGTCGGCGCGACAGATTGCCTCGTTTCTCACCTCCGCGTTCGAGTTAGCTGCTCTGGTTAAGTGCCTGGAGCTGGACTCGCAAAGCCATTTCGTTCGTGAGAACTGTGCTCGGTAAACGTTTACGTACCCTAATGAGCGTATATAAAAAAAGGGCGCGTCTAGTTTCCACTCTTGGTAATGCACCTTCAACAGCACCGACGTGCCCTCCGTGAATGTGCTGGCGCATTTTACGCCTTTTGGCAAGCTATTCGCCATGGCCTAAGAGGAATACTACACTATTAAAAAAAATTTGTACCCTTTGGGGCTCATCTTGGCCCACAACAGCAATCGTCATCTGCCCTGCTTGCGTTTGGGCGGTTCTCAAATGTTTATCGGCGTCGTCTTTTATGTGCTCTGATTGACTTGTTCCGCAGAATTTGACGCGTTGTTCTGTGTACAGTTCGAAATTTTAGCCGTGGCCTCTACATCATCAAAAACATCACGCAAACTGGCGTGAATTCACTTTTCGCACTCCCGACGCATCTAAAGAAGAATTCCGTCCGACGCGTAGCTAATTATAAATTATACTCCGATCATACCAGTATAATAAACTCCCTACCAGGGGATTGTTAGAGTTGAAGCATTGCACTTTCACCCACCCGAAAGTTATTTCCGGTTAGATAGTAGGTAAAAATTTATGCACTTTGTAATGGGTGTAAAAAGGGTGCGTCTAATATGTACGCCTGTTAATGCAACTTTTCGACACAGTTGGGCCCCTCTATATAACGTCGCTGCCGAATTCCAAACCATTGCGCTTTTCTCGGGGCGATTTTACGGTGTACTATACGTACTACACGGGCACAACATAATGCAGAGATAAGCACCCTTACTCGAGGGGTAATATTTTTTCTATATACTTGCACCTGAGGCCTGTGAAATAGACACTTGCTGGAAGATCATCATCATCATCATCACCACCACCACCACCACCATCATCATCATCATCATCACCATTATTATTATTATTATTATTATTATTATTATTATTATTATTATTATTATTATTATTATTTGAAAGAAAATGGGAAGGTGTTGGCAGTTCAGCGCTCCGTCCGTGTTTGGCGCTGTTGTGCAAGTATACGCTGTTAGATATGGAGCTGTTTCCTGCGATTACTTCCGAGTTCCCCAAACCACTTCGAGTCGCAGCACAGCTAATTGAGGAATGCAGAAGCAGGAAAGCGCATCCCAGAGAAGCGGCCGAGCAAACAAGTTTAAGGCAACAAGTTCACGTGCCAACAAGTTCGTGCGTCGCCGGGATTAGCAGGTGGGCCTCCAACAATGGAGCATGAGCAGCCCCCTCCTTCTCCTCGTTAGAAGTGCATTGCCAGTCTGCGAGGCAAGACCACAGCGAGCCGCCAGGTGTGACACCGCGACACGGGCGCCTACCATTGGCTGAAAGTGGCGTCATCGGAGCGGACTCTCCCATTGGTCAAACATGACGTGACTTGCAGTGCTCGAAGGGTTTATAAGAAGCCTTCCAGAGAGACCTGAGCATTCTGGGACAGGCCCTGATTCCCTGATTCACCTCTCTCGAACTTCTTGCCGCGGGCCGCAGCGTCCGAGTTGCTGCCGGCCCGTAATGACAGTACGTCTGCTATTTGACGCTCACGTCCCCTGTATATAATGTAGAATAAATCCTCCCAAGTTGTGGTTCTTCATCTCGATGTCCCGTCCTCCAACCCCTACATCTGGTTGGCAGCGGTAGGATCGCCTCCGAATGCATCAGCTGGTGGCAGCGCTATGGATAAACCTTCGTCGAGAAAGACCCTAAGGAACCGGGAAGAGCGAAGAAGAGTGAGCCTTCGTCGAAAGAGGTCCGAAGAAACTGGGAGTAGCGAAGAAGGAGCGAGCCTTCGACCCAGGGAGTCCGGAGGAACCGGCAACAGCGGACGAATGAACCGGATGGCAGGGTGCTGTAACCGTAAGTGAGCGCGTGGTTTTTTTCCTTATGATTCGCCAGACTCAAAGGTTGTGTGTTCAATTTTGATAGTTCTGGGAATCGGGAGTTTGATGCACTGTGTATTTGCACAAATTAATTAAGGAAAACAGTTTGAACCACCTGTCGGGGCAGCTGCCATGGATCTTAGAAGGTTGACGAGGTTAGACTTGTTGTTGGTGTGCGACGATTTGGGAGTTGATGCGGACGAACGGATGAAAACGCCAGCTATCATAAAGGCGATTAACGATAGTGGCAATGATGAGAAAAGCATTGAGCTTGCTTGGGAGGTGATACAGGAGCCACGGGAGCGTGTGCGTCGTGTACGTTTGCGGGAGCGCCGTGAACTTAGGAGTAAGCGTCAGCGTGAGGAACGCGAGAATGAACGGAAGCATGAGCTTCAAGAACTTACTCTTAGGTGTGAGCGTCACGGACGTGAGAATGAACGCGAGCTTGAGCGTGAGCAAACCTATGAGAGAGAGAAGGCAGCAATGATCAAAGAGATACAGCATTGTGATCAGTTATTGGCACAGGGACAACGGCTTGCTGAGAATTCTGTAGGTAGTACAGAGAGAAAGAATGAGGCAGCATCTAGCAGATTTTCGCCAGAAGCCGACGAAAAGAGTAGTGCCTGTGAGATTGGCTGCCGATTCATAAGTGAAAGGGAAAGGCTAGCTGCTAACGATGCCTTAGTGGCAACAGAGGCCGTTAAAGGCCGCAAGGAGAGCGACGAGGTGCTGTGCCAACATATGACTGTGGAGACAGCTAGGCCAGCTGCGAACAAATTGGCACAGTTACCGCGTGTGTGCGTCGCTGGTAATGTTAACGAAGTTGCTAGCGAAGAAAAGGGTACTTCTGACCCGACAGAAGCGAGCACCCATGTAGAGCCAGATGTGCGTGCAGAAGTGAAGTGCGAGCTGGACGATGCAGTTGAGAATAGTTCTCGGGGTGGCGAGCTCCGTAGCTCACGAGAGAACAACTGCATTGTTCAGGGATCGGTGCGGCTCTCCGCCAGTCTAGATAGCCTAGAGAGGGATGGTTCAGTTAATAATCATTCGGACTGTGCGCGTGAGACAGCGATCGATACCGACGGGCTGTGTGCCGATGCACAGCGTGCGCTGGGCAATGTAGCAGAGGGCAGGTCGCAAGAGTGCGAGTTGTCTAACTCGAGTAAAGCCTGCTGCATTGTGCCAGAGTCGGTTGAGCTGTCCGCCAGTCGAGGCAGAGAGAGAGTAGATTTAAATGTAAATCACTCAGACTGTGCGGGTAAGAGACCGATCCGGGCCGACGAAATGTGTACCGGCCAGCACGAGGCACGAGAAGGCGACATGAAGGCGAGTGCAAAAAGAAAGCGCCGGAAAAAGAAGCGCGGTAAAGACCGAAAGTCGGTAATTAATGTAGCGCCGCCAAAAATGGCGAGAAACCCAAAAGGGCAGGGCGCGAGGAAGAAGGTGCGGTCGTCTAGGACGATGTTGACGCATCCAGAACGTTCGAGCCACCTGTCAAAGGGGGACCGCGAAGAATGTTCTGCACGGACGCGGACAAAGGGCACGAGGCAGTTAAGCTCCTCGTCGTTCCGTGGTTCTTTTCAAAGCTCAGCGTGCAGTTCGAAGAAACGCAAGGTGGCAGGACGAGACCAGGTGGGGAGTAGCGACGCGGTCAATCGAGTTCGTGTTGAAAGCGGGGCGCCAGGACGCAAATTGGCAGGAGACCGTAACGTCTTGGGGGAGCTGATAGTGAATCAGCCCTTTTGTTGTCTCTCGGCAGCCAGAGTAGCTTTGAAACTTCGCCCACCTCGGGTCAGGCTGAAACTATGAGTCAGTCGTAAGCAATCGGGAACGGGAAGCCAAGAGAGCTTCCGTAGAAGCAAAACGTGTTATTTGGTTTTATTTTTGAGCATCGGAAAATTTCGCGATTTGAGACTAGAGTTCCTTTCAATGTGTAAGGTTTGAGCTTTGTTTATGTTTTGGTTTGAGAAAGCTCCGAGATTTGAAAGATGCGTTTTATGTAAACATGTAGTCTCGCGAGATGTTCATTAATAAGTAGATAGGCTTTTTTTTTGTGTGTGTGAGTAACCTGAAGGTCAAGGTTATCGTCGAAAGGCCTATGGTAAAGCGCGTGTGTTATTTAACCTTCTTTCTTTTTAAGCGTTTTTGAATTTTGTAAGGTTAAGCGCGTAGATTTGAGTGAGTGCATGATTTGCACGGAGAAGCGTTCTTAGTTCCATTAGCGCGTGTCCTGTGTGGACGGAAGGAAGCAGACTTTATGACTGGGTTGCTAGTGTGTGTGTGAGGGCAGCCGTGTATTCTGACTTCTTTAATAAGTATGCGTGGAACGAGTTATCAAAAGACGCATTATTTTAAGGGCTCTGCGGAGTGTGTAAGTCCCGCGAGTTTAATTGTTCGTTTAAGTCACGTGTCCTAGAGGGACTAAAGGAAGAAACGTGAGTAAGCGTGAATGCAAAGTTTGCCTACAACGCAAGTACGCGTTCTGTTTAGTGACCACAAGGCTAGTGCGCTTGTGATTACGTACTTGTGAGGTTGACCAGATTGTTCAGTGGCACCATTACGTGCGATAAGTACGCCACTGCGATAGAGTGTAAACATGCTGTTCGTGTGGTTAGGCCACTTAAGTTATGTTCGGCTGTTTTCATTTGTTGTTTGCATCGTCAGCGACCCTTTTGTTTTGCAACAACAATAGTACTCTGGTCTTGTCGGCATTCGAGGAGAAATGGATGGCTGTTTGGAGGGGTGGTTGGAACTGTTTTGTCGAAATTGGGGAAATAAAAGATCAGGGTTGATTTTGACTCAGTAATAGTCTGGCGAGTCAGGGGCGAAGAGCCTGCGCTTACGCGTGGTGCAGCGCTGTGCTGTTTTGTTTGTTTGACGTTTGTTCTCCAGGGCCCAGGATCCTGAGGGTTGTCAAACGAGGCTCGACCCCAGTACCCTGCAGCTTCTTTCAGCGTTCCTCATGGCCAGTGAATTGAGTTCACCGGCCATTCAGAACAACCGGGGCGAGGACGAGCTGTTAGATATGGAGCTGTTTCCTGCGATTACTTCCGAGTTCCCCAAACCACTTCGAGTCGCAGCACAGCTAATTGAGGAATGCAGAAGCAGGAAAGCGCATCCCAGAGAAGCGGCCGAGCAAACAAGTTTAAGGCAACAAGTTCACGTGCCAACAAGTTCGTGCGTCGCCGGGATTAGCAGGTGGGCCTCCAACAATGGAGCATGAGCAGCCCCCTCCTTCTCCTCGTTAGAAGTGCATTGCCAGTCTGCGAGGCAAGACCACAGCGAGCCGCCAGGTGTGACACCGCGACACGGGCGCCTACCATTGGCTGAAAGTGGCGTCATCGGAGCGGACTCTCCCATTGGTCAAACATGACGTGACTTGCAGTGCTCGAAGGGATTATAAGAAGCCTTCCAGAGAGACCTGAGCATTCTGGGACAGGCCCTAATTCCCTGATTCACCTCTCTCGAACTTCTTGCCGCGGGCCGCAGCGTCCGAGTTGCTGCTGGCCCGTAATGAGTGTACGAATGTTACTTGTCGCTCACCTCCTTGTAAATAATGTAGAATAAATCCTCCCAAGTTTTGGGTTTCCATCTCGACGTCCGTACTACAACCCCTACAACGCCCGTATACCTGTTTACGCCGGCGATGCCAAGCACGGTACGGGTATACTGCAGTGTTTCGTGTTTGTCCAAGCGCGTAAACCCGGCAGCCGTCGTCGTACGCCGCAGCCCGGCTATACAGCACCGAGCGCTCGAGCGTCGCGCGCGGCTCCAGCGCGATACAGATGTTTACGTGAGATACGGCACGTCCTCGATTCCGGCATTCTCTGTTTGTGTTCTTTCTTTCTTTCTTTCTTTCTTTCTTTCTTTCTTTCTTTCTTTCTTTCTTTCTTTCTTTCTTTCTTTCCTTCTTTCTTTCTTTCTTTCTTTCTGTTCGTGGCGCCTCTAGCCGGCGTATAGCGGACTGGCACGCGCTGAAAGGAAGCAGAATGGCGTGTCGTCTGTCTTTTTCTTCTTCTAAATTTTCTTTATTTCTCCCCGCGCGGACCGATAACGCGCCTAGGCGACGAGCCGAGGCGGGCGTAATACTATGCGACCCTTTAACTATATATGCGATGCGGATAGATAGTGACGTGTATATCGCATTTATACAGATCGTATAACTTTATTTTATGGCGCTCGGAACGGCAACCCGCAGGCTGCGTCGTCTACTGTATAGCTTCTTTGTTGTGTTGGTGCGTCGTCTGCTATATAGCTTCTTTGTCGTGTTGGTGTCTTTCGACGTTCCGTCTGCGCCGCATGGCTGGGCTTTGTATATTGAGCAGACGATAAGGGATATAGTGTGCGCGTAAGTATCCGTGCGTATTCGGAGAGGGCTATGGGAGACACTCTTGTCGTTTATTTGTATTTTTCCCGCCCAGAAGATAAGATAAACAGGGGCGCAGACGGCTTTGCTAGTACATCGACTAAGACTTGGAAGTTGTCCAGGAAAGGAGAAAGAGAGAGAGAGGGAGGGAATGAAATCAACGAGAGAAAGAAGCCCGTGGTTTCTAACGCCAAGGCGAGTTCGTGGCAGGAGCAGAACGAAAAAAAAAAGTGTGTAGGGAGGGGGGGGGGCAGCGCATTAGGGCTAAAACACGTTTAATTATGGCTGAGTGCTTCGACAGTTCGCCACCGGTAGTCGCTAACGCGCAGGTGTAGAAAGCGGAACCGCGCTGTGTATAATGGATCGATTACAGCAGGCCGTTAAAACTTGAGGGCAGAAGAGAAACGGTGGCCGTGCGCCCGGGGCTCCATGCATTAACGTGCAGACGCCACGGGAAGCAGACGATCTGCACGGTAGTTGTTTGTCGTCTGCTGCTAATGGGGACTTCTGCTCTTGGCTGCGCCGAGATACGAGCAAGAAGTGGTACGAGCCTGATAATTTCCTGTGAAAAATTACCACAGGGAAGTCTGCGTCCCGCTAACCGCTATACGACAGCTGCGGCTGTGCCGATTCAGCCAGCTGTCAGGATTGGGGGCTCAATCCCTTCGTCCGTGGTCCTTTGCCAAGATTGGAGTACGACATGAATTCGAAGGTAGCTGGCCCATGCCGTCGTCCAACTTATTTACGCTGAGATCGTTGATGAAGTGAAGAACTGCTTCTCATCGAGAACGAGGAAAAAGGGGTTTATTTACAGAAGTTAACTCAGTCTAACATGACTGCTTGAGAAAAATAGTATTAGTCCAACAGGACTGCATGAGAGAAGTGAACCAGTCTAACATGACTGCTCAAGAGAAGTGCGTCCAACAATCGCACAACCACAGTTTTTATACACTCGATCCGCCCGTCCACGACGCGGCGGCTGTTCGTTTACACATCACCAACTCGCAGCTGCTCTGAAGACCAGTTTACAGACACAAAGGCACACACATTCCGAAGCCCAAGCGACGGTGTTGAAGGTGGTGCCGTTCCGGAAAATCGACGTTGTCGATCGCGCGTCGCTCATTGTTCCGAGCCACTCCAAACCTTGAGAAGCACAAAAATAAGTCTTCCCGCGGTAGCTTCTCCAGGCGTGTCAAATCAGCCCCGCGTTGGCGAACTCTGGAATCATTGTCCCCACACCGAATTCGTCTCGTCACCATGTCGAAGCGGGCTGGAGGAAGGCGGCGGATTCCAGTGCAGAGGCCGCTTCTTTGTTCGCCTTGCAGCTGCAGCGGCGGGGAGCGGGAGGTGCGCGTCTTGCACCCCTTGTCGTAATCGGGTGGCAAGGTGACAATCTTGTCGTGCAACCCGCCGTTCTTTACAGCGCCTCCATGGCCCCAAAAGTCTCGACTGTCTAGCGCTGACAACCGCTAGGCAGGAAGAGAACGGCTGCTGGTCAGGGGGGGATTGATGTCTTGGCTCGCAGCGACCACTTGTGCCTTGATGTCACCGCCCCAAAACATCCAACAAGGACAGGCAACTGCAAAATGAACCCCACAACACGGCTCTGCGCCGAGATGACGTGCATTGGCTCTCACTTTAGACTCGCTAGGCTTCAAAAAAAAACAACAACAACATAAGTGCAGAAACAAAAAAAAATGCTGCATTTCACTATGCCAATTTCTGAAGCAAATTCCTGCTGACAAATTCAGCAATCATGGAAGGAATCCTGCTAAATGAGAGGGGATCTTCTTCGCTTAATAAAATTAACACTAGTAACCCTAAAATTTAGGCGGGACCCCCAAACGCAGAATTCAAATTAGCCTGCTCAAACCATCCGCATTGCTATGCAACTTTCCCTTCTTATATCTAACGGAGAAGTTGTACTCTTGGAGAGTGAGGCTCCATCGGAGCAAGCGGCCGTTTTTGTGTGACATTTGATTGAGCCACGTCAGAGGACAGTGGTCGGTCTCGAAGATGAACTTCGCTCCGTACAAGTAACACGACAACTTCTGGGCGGCCCAAACCAAACAAGCGCATTCCTTCTCTGAAGCGCTGTAGGCTTCCTCTCTTACATTTAGTTTACGGCTGGCGTAGAGGATAGGATGCTCCTCGTTATCGTCGCCGACTTGACTAAGTACCACGCCCATACCTCTGTCGCTTGCGTCGCATTGAACTATGAATTCCTTTGTGTAGTCTGGCGCGCGAAGCACAGGGCGAGAAACCAATAGCGTTTTCAAACTTTGAAAAGCGTTCTCTTTGTCCTTATCCCAGTGTACGTTACTCGGTGCTCCCT
The DNA here is from genome assembly GCF_038994185.2 of Dermacentor albipictus. Taxonomy (NCBI): domain Eukaryota; kingdom Metazoa; phylum Arthropoda; class Arachnida; order Ixodida; family Ixodidae; genus Dermacentor; species Dermacentor albipictus. The sequence goes on from NW_027225594.1 coordinate 1,362,815, forward strand.
TTCGGAGGGCGTCTGTTAATGGACTTGCCAATTGTGAGTAATTCGGAATGTACCGTTGATAGTACCCCACAAGTCCCAAAAATGAACGAACGTCCGTTTTCGTGCGCGGCTGAGAAAAATCTCCAATCGTAGCTATTTTCAGCTCAGCCGGCCGTCTCATGTCCTGACCGACAACATGGCCCAGATAAGTAACCTGCGAACATCCAAACCTACACTTTTCCGCTTTCGTCGTTAAGTCAACTTTAAACGTACGAAGCCTCGCATTCTTGTCGTAATAGAATTTGGTGTTCCTTTGAGCTATTTCCATGTTCTTTCCGACTAGTTCTCGGGTTGCGCTTAGCCGTTCCAATAAATTCAGCACGTATTCAACCACGGTTGGGCTCTCCCCTCTTTCCTCCCACATCTCTCTTAACATTCTCAGTGGAGAACGGAGTGTCCTCCCATACACTAGTTCTGCTGGTGAGAACCCTGTCGCTTCATGTGGAACCGTTCGCAAAGCAAACAAAGTTGCCGGCAGACAGTTCTCCCAGTCCTCCTTGTGCTCGTAACAGAGCGCACGCAAAACTCGCTTAAGCACCGAATGCCACCTCTCTACACTGTTCGACTGAGGGTGATAGACAGAACTGTGTATTAACTTTACCCCGCACTTTTGCAAGAATGTGGAAGTCAGTGCGCTCGTGAATACTGACCCTTGATCTGCCTGAATTTCGGCTGGAAACCCAACTCGTGCAAACACTGTCAAAAGCGCGTCTACTACTTCAGTGGAGCTGAGCTCTTTCAAAGGGATTGCTTCTGGAAACTTGGTGGCCGGACACAGCATGGTAAACAAGTACCTGTAGCCTGATTTTGTTTTTGGAAGAGGCCCTACCGTGTCTATTACAAGTCGTCTGAAAGGCTCTGTTATTAAGGGCACTACCTTCAGTGGAGCTTTCCAAGTCTCTCCTGGTTTACCAGAACGCTGGCAGGCGTCGCATGATCTTACAAAGTTTTCTACATCTTTGAAACAGCCAGGCCAGTAGTATTCCATAAGCAATCTTTCCTTTGATTTGTTTATGCCTAGGTGGCCGGACCACCCATTTCCATGACAAAGACTCAAAAGGTCCTCCCTATACTTAGTAGGTATGACTAACTGATCTAAAATCCTACCCTTTCGATCTCTGTAATGCCGATACAACAATCCTCCTTTCTCATGTATCGTTACGTTGCGCCTAGCAATGCCTTCTTTAGCTGTGTCCCGTAATTTAGCTAAGCTCTCATCATTCTTTTGCTCAGCTGCCAGTGACTCTCTATCCACGCGTAAGAGTTGATCAAAGTTCTTTGAGGCCGGTGATAACAACGACCCTGTCTCGCTTGTGAGCGCGTCTGCTTGCTCTTCCTGCACGCTAGAACTCTGACACTCTAGTGCTACGCTCTCATTGAGCTGGTCAACTGGCAGGCTCTCCTCAACTGTTCTTTTGTCCCTCGGGCCTAGCTCGGATTCGGGTATTGAAGCTATCCCCTTTTCTGCTTCAGCTGGAGGAGCTTGAGCATTTTCAGCCGAAAGCGCCGCGATCTTACGAGCTTGGCCTCGGGTCAATGCCTGTACTATGCCCTCTCCCAGTTTGAGCCCTCTGTCACGCAGTAACTGATTCGAACGATTCGAAAAGATGTAGGGATACTGCAGTGACAAAAATTTGGAAACTGCAGCCTCAGTCTCTAGCTCCCCGAATGGTCCACTGATTTTGACTTTGGCCATGGGCAGACACACGCTGTGTTCTTCTACAACCTGTTTTATCCATGCTACTTCTCCGGTGAAGTCCTCTACCATCACGTAAGACGGATGGACAATGTCCAGCGTGGCGGCACTGTCTCTTAGCACTCGGCATGGTTTTCCATTAACTTGCAGGTCGTGGAGATATGGACTTAAAAGTTCCATATTCTCATCCTTTTCCTCCACGTAGGAAAAAACTACGCTTGGCTTCTCGCAGTTTACAGCTATATGTCCCAGTTTGTGGCATTTGTAACAGCGAATTGGTCTGACAGATTCGAATTTTCTTTTCTGTTCTTTTTGTGCGTTTTCTCCGTTAACTTTCTCCTCGCTCTTTTCTGCGGGCTTTTCCGCCATGTCTACAGGCTCGGATCGTCTAGCTTGCGCACCCTTTTTGAACGGAAATGGCTTCCGCGGTCCATTTCGACCGTCCCAGTTTCCCTCCTCGGCGTTCAACTTTCTACGGGTTGCGTACTCTTCGGCTAATTCAGCCGCCCTTTCCACAGTGTTTACATTACCTCTATCTTGCACCCACAGTTTCACAGCTTGGGGAATGGTTTTGTAAAACTGCTCTAGACACATGCATTCAATGATCATGTCTCTGCTGTCGTACGCTTCCGCGCTTTTAAGCCACTCGACTAGGTTGGCCTTTAAGCTATATGCAAACTCCGGATAGCCCTCGCTATCTTTCTTGCCTGTGCTCCTAAACCTTTGCCGAAAAGCTTCGGCTGAAAGGCGGTATTTCTTCAGGAGACTAGCCTTAACTTTCGCATAATCATATGCATCCTGCACACTCAATCTGGCGATTACTTCCGCCGCCTCACACGGCAACATAGACAGCAACCGCTGTGGCCATGTACTCGGACCGAAGTTCATCTTTTCGCAAGTCCTTTCAAAATTGCTTAGGAACAAGCCTATGTCGGTCCCGACCTCATATGGCTTTAATAGCCTGTCCATGCGGTACGATTCTGCCTCACTTGATCGACCCAGAGCTCCTTCACTTCCTTGAGACAACTCCAAACGTCTGTTTTCAAGTTCAAGTTGCATTTTTGTTAACTCGCGATCTTTATCGCGTTCCTCCCTTTCTTTATCGCGTTCCTCTCTCTCTCGTTTTTCTCTGTCTCGTTCTTCTCTTTCTTTTTCCCGTTTCTCTCTCTTTTTGAGAAGTTCCAATCCCATTTCAATATCTTGCTCACTGGCCTGATTGGAAATTAGCTCCAATAATTCCGATTTGAGCATTTCCTTGCGTACATCTAGGCCCAGTTCCTCACCAACAATCAACAACTCGTCTCTCAGCAGTGTCCTTAACTCCATGACTGCTGCTTTACTGCCTTGATTCTGCTCTCTAAATCTAGCTAGGAAAACACAACCTAGCTAACACACAACAATCTAGCTTCCCTACTGTTCTAAACAGAACAATCACAAAATGAAGCCTAGAGAGTCAAAGCAAAAACCAAGCACTCACCGCAGATACAGCACCATGTCGCAAAGTCCATCCTACCGCTGTCAGCCAGTTGTCAGGATTGGGGGCTCAATCCCTTCGTCCGTGGTCCTTTGCCAAGATTGGAGTACGACATGAATTCGAAGGTAGCTGGCCCATGCCGTCGTCCAACTTATTTACGCTGAGATCGTTGATGAAGTGAAGAACTGCTTCTCATCGAGAACGAGGAAAAAGGGGTTTATTTACAGAAGTTAACTCAGTCTAACATGACTGCTTGAGAAAAATAGTATTAGTCCAACAGGACTGCATGAGAGAAGTGAACCAGTCTAACATGACTGCTCAAGAGAAGTGCGTCCAACAATCGCACAACCACAGTTTTTATACACTCGATCCGCCCGTCCACGACGCGGCGGCTGTTCGTTTACACATCACCAACTCGCAGCTGCTCTGAAGACCAGTTTACAGACACAAAGGCACACACATTCCGAAGCCCAAGCGACGGTGTTGAAGGTGGTGCCGTTCCGGAAAATCGACGTTGTCGATCGCGCGTCGCTCATTGTTCCGAGCCACTCCAAACCTTGAGAAGCACAAAAATAAGTCTTCCCGCGGTAGCTTCTCCAGGCGTGTCAAATCAGCCCCGCGTTGGCGAACTCTGGAATCATTGTCCCCACACCGAATTCGTCTCGTCACCATGTCGAAGCGGGCTGGAGGAAGGCGGCGGATTCCAGTGCAGAGGCCGCTTCTTTGTTCGCCTTGCAGCTGCAGCGGCGGGGAGCGGGAGGTGCGCGTCTTGCACCCCTTGTCGTAATCGGGTGGCAAGGTGACAATCTTGTCGTGCAACCCGCCGTTCTTTACACAGCATATTGGAATGATTGATAGCGCATGGTTCTGACAGTACTTTGTCCTTCCGGCTTTAGACGGCTTTGTAACGTTGCGGAGTCATCGTTATCGACGAAACATTGCATTGTGTATGCAACGATTCGTGATGATTACTAGTGTGCGCAGATAGTTCTTGCGTCTGGAAAAGAAGTACGATTACATGGATGGAAAGATACACCATCATAATAAATGACGCCAAAAAGGACATTTGAAGTCGCAAGCGCGAAGATTTGACGAGTACGTGTACTACTACTAATCATTCTCTAGGTAACAGGGATCGAAGCGTCATAGCTTGTAGGGGGCTGGCGGGAATGCACAAAGCTTCTCGTTCGGGCGGGTTCGCTCCCATTGGCAGGCCGCCTTCAGTAATGACACGTCCAGCATCAGGATTGGCTGAAATTTTCCGTTATACGAACAACTCTAGCGTGAGAGCCTTTTTGCGAATACGGTGCCCCGTTTCCAGCAAGGAGTGGACCTCACCGTAGATCGCTCGCTGGCACGAACTGCAGTAAATGATGATAGAGTGAGGTGTTAAGGGAACATGCTGGCGTTGCTACAGGTTATGTTAAGGGTTAAATTGCGGTAGAGCTACTTTGTGCAGACATTGACTGCGGGCTGCTGAGTCTTTGTCTTCTTTATGCCACCAGCAGTTTCGAGAACGAAACTCTCTTCATTAGACGAGGTTCAATCAATCAATCAATCAATCAATCAATCAATCAATCAATCAATCAATCAATCAATCAATCAATCAATCAATCAATCAATCAATCAATCAATCAATCAATCAATCAATCAATCAATCGTTTATTTAACGTGCCCAGGAACAATCCTAAGGTCTGAGTGCTGGCGCAGGGTAAAAATATTTGAAAATACAAATACAGGAAAGAAAACATGATATAAAGAACTACAATGAAAAGCAACAGTACCCGCCGCGATGGCTTAGCGGCTATCGTGTCACGCTGTTAAGCGAGAGGTTGCGGTATCAAATCCCAGGCGCGGCGGCCTCATTTCGGTGGGAGCGAAATGCGAAAACGCCCTTGTCCTGTACATTAGGGCACGTTAAGGTACTCCCAGGTAGTCAAAATTATTCTAGAGTCCGCCACTATGGCGTGCCTTATAACCAGATCGTGGTTGTGGCACGCAATTTTTGAAAAGGTACAACAACAACAACAACAACAACAACAACAACAACAACAACAACAACAGTAATAATAAAACGTATGCGTAGTTGTGTACGTGCTTGCGTGCGGACCTTTGAAATCGCAAACCTGGTGGATTAGAATTGAAAAAGATTTTCGGCGACTTTCTCGAACGGATTTCGGGCACTATAGGAACAATTACCTCAAAGTAAATAAAATTAAGTTGTTTCCAGTTAAAGATTTCCCTTACGCGTAACCCAAATCTGAAATCCACCAATCTGGCTTCACTCTTTATTATCGTTGAAGGCCGCTTCCGTAGAGCTAGCTTCGGTTGTATTTGGCGGCTTGTGATGTCATGCCTTGACTTCCCGAGCCTGAGGTCTGTCGACGTCAAACTCGATATTCAGCATTAATTAGTGTAATATCGTAGGGGTTTTGTCTGACGCAGTTTTTTCCTTCCTTCCTTTATTTCTCATTTATTTATTTTTTGACATAAAGCGTACTTTGCAATTACATAAACTGTTTGGACCTGTAGTCAAGCGCTAGTAATGGGTCCAATGTAGAAGTGCGGCAGTGCACTAGAACAACTGTAGTTTATGGCACAGTGGTGAAATGTAACTCGTAAAATACGTCGTTTATGAGGTCGAATGTCAGATATGTATACCCTCGGTAATTTCAGCTCCTAATGTTAGCCTCCGGATATCTAATGCATAATGGATCGGCTGTCGCGATAAGGCACTGCAAGTGCCTGACAACTTGAATTATCTTTCTTGGTTAGACATTTAATCGGTCGTCAGCAAAAGGGCGCTGCAGCGTGAAGGTGTCGCTAACGTATAATGCATATACTACCACATAAGTATGGACCGAAGTGTCACGTGACACCGCTATAATCTATATAGCAATATTTTCTAGCTATGCGCCGCGCTCGAGGTTGTTGCTTTCAGTTGACGTTCTCCGTTTTCTAATGACAGCCAGCTGCCTTATAGTTTCTTTCGAGAGCGAGCGGTTCTACAGATTTCAGTGTCTCGAAAGACACCCGTGAAGAGAATGCGGCATGTTTGGTGTCTACGCGAGTTGCTGCGGCACCCCCTTGCAAAAGAGATAGATAGATAGATAGATAGATAGATAGATAGATAGATAGATAGATAGATAGATAGATAGATAGATAGATAGATAGATAGATAGATAGATAGATAGAGAGAGAGAGAGAGAGAGAGAGAGAGAGAGAGAGAGAGAGAGAATGCTGCGAATGCTGCACTGGAATGCTGCGACATTACGGCAACCGCTGTTGGCCCCAGCACTTGCACTCATTGCATCTCTTTCGCTTATGTAGCTGTGCAGGACCGCTTGCCGCTTTCAGCAGCGCTCTCCCTCTCTCTCTCCCATTACCCCCTCTCCCTCTTCCCTTTTATATAGCACTCGTGTAACGCACGCACACACCTATATACGAGCGATCTGGAGCACAGCTGTGGGTTCTCCCTGCATGCGGATGCTGCGGGGAAACAATTGTGGTTTCGCGTGCAGACATATATAAATGCGTTCCAGATGCGCGTGTATAGTTGCATTTATTACACACGGGCCCATATGTGCCTGGCCTACATAAGTGCGTTTGTCGGTCGGTGCGCCGTACATAACCCAGTTTGTCCTATACTTTTTTTCTCTCTCCGTTCCGATTCTCGCGTTTTTTAAAAAAACACGCTCGTTCTCTTTGACATCTACTCCATCCGCGTTTCTGGCTGGGCTTTCTTTCTTTCTTTCTTTCTTTCTTTCTTTCTTTCTTTCTTTCTTTCTTTCTTTCTTTCTTTCTTTCTTTCTTTCTTTCTTTCTTTCTTTCTTTCTTTCTTTCATGCGTTGTGCGGAGCCGGAACCCAGTGTCCCGGCTGGCCTTCGCATCGCTTGATTTACGAGCCCGCTAGTTCAAAACGACCACGTGCGCGAGTTATGACTTGCGCGCGCGTACGTGTGCGGCTGGTTTCGTGCGTATATATATATATATATATATATATATATATATATATATATATATATATATATATATATATATATATATATATATATATATATATATATCGGGAGAAGACAGCTTCTCGTTTTTGTTGGCGGAGTGGAATGAGGCCTTATTTATTTGCAGCACTGCGGCATTATACCCTATAGACAGCAAACGCCTGCGATGAAATGGTGCGTGCTCAGATGCCATGAGATGCGAGTGCAGAGGGGACCAGGTACCGCTTGCCTCGGACTTATAGCATATGCAGCGGTGCACGCATAGCACTTAACAACAATATATATGTAAAGAAATTGCAGGACTTTGCGCAAGCTTATGTGATGTGAAGTAACGTGACCCAGCGTAATCTTTTAAACCGAGCGAATCGGTAGATCTAACCTGCGTAGCTGTATAGGTGTTCAGTAACAGTTTATTATGCGATGTGGTACTGCGAACCCTGCAAACGTGGACGCACACGCCTGGATGCTCTTCGCCTGGTGCCCCCCCCCCCCCCCCCCCCCGACAAGGGTATGCGTTACAAACGTTACTGTTCAGAAGTCCTGAAAGTTGCGTGCACTATAGTTCGAATGGGCTCATGTTCTCGTTGTAATGGCGCTGCAGAAAGTGAACGAAAGTGGGAAGCGGTGGCGTTGATCGTGAGATGTATCCATCTTGTCCAAGTTTTTCCCGTCTTCGTTTGACTTTCTTTTTTGCGCCGTTACACCAGAAATGAAACGTTTACTACGCACGAGGTTACGCGTCGGCTAGGCTCACGTCGCGTTAACGTTTTGGCATTTTAAGGAAACCATATCTTGTTGCAACTGTGGGGCGTCAGTATAGGATAAATACTTTGTCGGTTGGCGCAGCACAGTTCAGGTCCTGAAGGACCGGCGCTTCGCCGAAGCAGCGCACGTGTAACTTTTTTTTTTTTCTGTCTTCGTCTAAGCGCTGATCCTCTGGCATCTGAATTGCTACATTGCCTAAAAGCAGTGCACTTCTTGGAACTCTCTTACGCAGGACTAACAAAATTTCTATGAGGTTCGATGCATCTTGGAGACAAAATTAAAGCGAACTCTTTACATCAGATCCTTTTGTTTTCGGAAGGGGTTGGGGGCACAATATTATTATTATTTTTAGAAAAGTCGCTGGAAATCAGAAAAAGGAAGAGTGTTCACAGCTCTGTAGTTCAGCAATCAAAATATTACAATGATGTAAACGGCACGTATTCTGACAGTCAAAGCGGCCAGAGATATTATGCGCTTCTTTGAATTATTGCGAATTCGAGAATCGGGACTTCCACACCATTTAGGCACAAGCGTAGTGGAACTTTTCATCTGTGTCGAAGTACTTCAAGCCACGTTGGAATAACAAGTGCAGAAAGAAAGTCTCGCCTGTAATTAATTAATCTAGCTGTGTAATTATTGAATCAAGTGTAACTTAACACTCCTCTCTAGTGCCCCCTTTAAATCTGGAGGAAAGTACCTTACATAAAATGTCGCGTTTGCTTGACCTATGTAGACTCACCTAAGCATAGGGACGAATTCATGGGGAAGTCCAGGAAGGGGCAGCAGGAACAAATAAACATTGTTTTGCAATGTGTTTGTTTGCCATCAAAGTGTCAACTGGATATTTTCGACTGTCATATTGAGCGAATAAGATTTGTATGCGTAACTTGACACGGTGGCGTGGCGGCTGTGGCGTGGCGTGGTTAAGCCCGAGGTCTCGGGATCGAATCCCGGTCGCGGCGGCCGCATTTCGACGGGGGCGCAATGCAAGAGCCTCAGCATAACGTGTATCTGGTGCACTTTAAAGAATTCCAGTTGGTCGAAATTATTCTGGAGTCGCCCACTATGCGGCCTGCCCCGCATTTAGATCGTGGTTTTGGCAGAGTAACGCCCCAGAATTTCTTTTTGTATACGTGTAGAATTTACATGACATATTAAATGCTTAACGGCACGCAGGAAGCCCGTTTTTGAAGATTGGATAATTGCGTACCTTACAGAAAGTTTAAACCTTCCTAAACCCTGGAAATCCCGGCGCATGTTATCGGATACGGTCAGTTTCAAACTGTGAAATGATTATTCCAGTCCGAGAAACTTAAAGCAAAACCAATAGTAGCGTTTGTGACCCATCAGAACCAAATTTCAGTGGTTCATATGCCATCTAGCGAATTCGCTAATTAATTAATTACTATGCCATTTAAGGTGTACTAGTTAAGAACTACACCATTTTTGTGTGCTGACTTATTTGTATTACTGGATTGACTTAGTTGGTTGCCTTGTGTATAATCGCAGAAACGGAAAACGTGCCATTTTCTAACTGGATTTTGTTTTACGTACGGACTGTTCAAGAACGCTTACGTAAAGTTCTACAGCCGAAAACCTTTCATATCGCATCACGTTATCGTCGCATGACCATTTCATATTTCTTTGTGGAGATGTAGGTGACACAGTGATAGTCGGCACTTCCGATTTCATCCAAATATGTAGAACAATCGATTCACGGTGACAGCGTTTCTCCTGTCGACTTTCTGCCCATACAAATTTCTGTCAACTTTTACCAATACATGATACAGATGAAGGACGGTTAAGAGCTGTTATCTCATCGCGGACACAGAAGATCAATCGGCAGTTTATTTTCTCTCTAAAGATACGATATTCAAGAGAATATCACATTGCAAAAACAGACGAAACTATAACTCCGCTCAACTAATCTAAATTCAGAAGTCGAAAATGAAAGTTAAAACGAGGCATTAAGAGGAAGCTTTAGCTCGGGCCCAACTCCGACGCGGCCTATTCAAATACATGTAAAAACGCAAAAACGTTTTTCTGAGATAACCCCTGGACCGATTTTGATGAAATCTGTTGCATTTGAGAGAGTAAGATAAATTCTAGTGACTGTTGGAAGCAGAATTTTGATTTAAGGCTTGAATATTGTTAGAAAGATTTTCAAAAATTCAGAAGTTTGAAAAAAATAGAAGCATGAAGTTTCCAATCTAATAGCTCTGCATCAAGAGCAGATATCGCGGTTCTGCAAACGGCATCCATTAGATCATTCAAAGCGGACAAATATTATATGTCATTTTACATCTTACGTGAATTTGTTACATTGTTTACGAGGGTTCTGCAAAAGTTGTAAATACATATTAATACATTTTTTGAGGTTCATGTGTAACATATCAATTTTGTCCGCTTTAGATGTGCTATCAGATACAATTCACAGAATTGCGATATCATTTTTTATTATTGAGTTATAGAGTTGTAAACTTGATAGTTTCGTTTTCTGAAAATTTGCAATTTTCGTCAATTTTTTATAAAAAATTGACGACCTAACTCAAAAATTCGAAACTAACAGTCACTAGATTTTAAGTTTTTCTTTTAAATGCAGCAAACCCAGTCAAATTTGGTGCAGTGGTTGCCGAGAAAAACGAATTCTCCTTTTACATGTATTTAGATAGGAGCACCCGCGCTAAAGCTTCCTCTTAAGATACACTTTTGATTCTCGCCAGTGAAAAGACGAGTCGTCGTCCAAGTTATTGCATGTGAAAAAAAAAAGCATTGCCACGAAGGCACTTTCAAACAAGAAGGGCGCTAGTTCGTCTCTTAATAGTATTTCTTTCTTTTTTTTTGACTGATGGCTCGACTTTATTGGTGGCGACAGCTTGGAAACCTTTACACCGAGACCGTCGTTCTCATCAAGACCGGGAAGCAAGCCGGAGACCTCCAATTGCTGTGATTTCGCAGCAGATGTGTGGCCGTGACAGTGTCATGCACAGTGTCGCTACGTGTCGCATCTGATTCCTCTGTCGTGGCGCATCACGTGGTTTGTCATTGTATTTGGGCACCTGATTGGTGTAGGTTTGGAAGCGTCGGAAGACTCCGTTTGTTTTAACTTTTAGCCAACTTTGTTCGTTCGAGGAGGGGCCTAAGAAAAAAAAATGCCAAGTTGTGCTAGATTGTGAGACAATACTTCTGAATTGCCAAATAGCCGAAAATTTCTGAGTGAAGGCCTGGCAAGCCGTAAATGGGGCAAAAAAAAAAAGCGAAACAAGGTGAGGTGGGGGGTGCCACGATAATTTTGAAGTTCCCGCGCCTGCTATTCGAAACGTATTGGGGATAGCTGATTGTTTATCAATGAAGAAACGCTACGTTCCATTCGAAAGGAAGCGAACGCTCGTGCGTTGTAGCTTTTTGCGAACCTTCCCGGCGTGGGAACGGCCAGTGTAGGCCACAATACAGTGAGATTCATGACGTCACGCCAACGTTGTTTGCGCCATGCCTTGGGCATAAAATTAAATAATTGGATGTTCGAGACTATAGTCGGATACAACTTTAGAAAAAAGGGGAGGCCCCGCCCAGATGACCGAAGCGGCGAAGTCAGTGGCCGTCCGGCGCATGACGTCGGTCCAGAGTGCGCGCCCATTGGTGGATGCTCGTGTACATCCGCCTCGGAGGAGTAAACGCCCCCTTTTTTCTAAAGTTGTATCCGACTATAGCTTTCCCTCACAGTCATATTAGTCTTACGTATATCGTGAAAGGCGAATACGAAGAACCAGGGATAGATGCTTCAGTGTGTTTTCTTTAATGTTCCCACAACTTCGAGAGCTACTTTAATGCTTCAGGAGTGTAGGTCCGCATTTAACGGCTTGAAATTCGTTCGTGTCATTCTCACACATCCTTGGCTATTTCGTAACCGACGCGTAACTGGATTTACCAGCACGAAGCTTGTTCAGCGTCTGAAACGTCTACGGCAGTTCTGGTAGCGGGCATTGCTGGTTACGGCACCTGGACGGGACACGCCGCTTAATTCAAGTGCGTGGGGCAACAATCTAGAGGGCCGAAACAACTAGATTTTTTTCAACGCCAGGTCTGGATTACTCATAGATTGCCCATTTCAAAGAGCATAACTCTATTATTATTATTATTATTATTATTATTATTATTATTATTATTATTATTATTATTACCATCATCGTAACAACAAAATAGCGAGCCCAAAGCCAGACGGACGCTATCGCGCTAGCATATAAAATAACGGCAGCTTACACAGTGCCCATGGCGCTGTGTTTTGGTTACACTAAGCCCCTTGTACATGCCATTTATGACACTACTGACATTATTCGGTGTAAACGTTACACAGCAAAATTAGGTGTGATATCCTATCAAGTATCACGCAAAGAACAATTTATGCAGAGAAATACACAGAGAACGGAGTATCGGAGATTGAAAGTACAACTTCTTGTGTGTGGTCTAGTGACCAAATGGGAGGCCTAAGTTGTCGTTCATGGCGGATATTGATGACAAGAGTTCAATGAAACAGGCTCGCTCTATTGTTCCGGACATTCCTTGTCCGAGATAGCGCTGTTTACGAGCAAAAGAACGTTGCAGGTTTATTCCTAGATGATATATGTTGCCGGAGCAAGAATTTGTCGCGCTGTCTCGGAACTGGCCAGACGTGATAGCGCACACGTTGGCGGTGATGCAAGCTCGCTTGACTGCCTGGCTCGAACGAGAACAGTGCACGAACTTCTACGAAGCATTAAAACAAAAGAAGAATGCGATTTGAGGCTGACCTTGGCGCAGAGATTGCGGGAAGGGGGGCGGGGGGTCTCCTGGTGATTACACGTTCTGTTAGAGAAAAAGAACAGTAATAGAAACTCCTTTATGTTGGAGTAATTCCTTGGCCCACATTCTTGAACAAAATTACACCCTTTAGGTCGTATCTTGCAGCACAACGATAATCGTCATCTGTCTTGTCTTGTCCACATTTTCCTTTCGTTAACGCTGCGAGCCCGGTACTTCCAAGTCACGAACGGCATGCGCGCGTTATCAGAATGACAGAGCATTCTCGACAGGAAAGTAGCGAGCGCAGCGTTTTCAAGAAAGGTGATGCAGGCAAGATAACGATTATAGTTGTGTGGCAAATATACACCCCAAAGGGTGTACATTTGCCAAAAAGTGCATGTTTTGGCTCCGTTTTCGATACTCTTGAAATGGTTGCACCCTTTGAAGTGTATACTTGTCCCACAACTATAATCGTCATCTGCCGTGCTTGTGTTTCCTTTCTTGAAAACTGTCGAGAATGCTGTGTCACATTGATAACGCGCAAGCCGTTCGTAACCTTGAAGTACTGGGCTCGCACCGTTAAAGGAAGGAAATACGGCCATGACAGATGGTGATTATTGCTGTGGGACAAGATACGCCCCAAAGGGTGTAAACGTTTTCAAGAGCGTACACTTGAAGAAGTTTGCACCCTTTGGGGCTTATCTTGTCCCGCAATAATAATCGTCGTCATCTATCTTGCCCGCATTTCCTTTCTTTAACGCTGCCGAAACCACTACTTCCAGGTCACGAACGACATGCGCGTTATCATCATGACATAGCATTCTCGACAGGAAAGTGGCGAACGCTGCGCTTTCAAGAGAGGAAACGCAAGCAAGACAGATTACCACTATCGTTGTGCATTGGGCAAGATAAGCCCCAAAGGGTGTAACCAATTTTAAAAGTGCAGCATAGGGAAATGAGGGTAGTCAGGGTTAAAAGACGGGCAGCACATGCTCAGGTTATGCCGCACCAGAGTGAACGTACTCCTCTAACATGTTGGACATCTCAAAATTGAGTTCTTTCATTCCATTTTCGGGAGTTTGTATTCTCCGTCTGGCTGCATTACTGCGGTCATGCGCAACGAGAATGCATGGAGCACACTCTCCCGGCCACGGCGGCCGCGTTTCGATGGGGGCGAAATATTGAAAAAAAAGAAAACGAAAAAAAATACGCCCGTGTACTGTGCTTTGGGAACCCTAGCTGGTCTAAATTAATCCGGAGTCCTCCAATATGGCGTGCCTCATAATCATATCGTGGTTTTGGCATGTATAACACGCTATGAATAAATTGATGTTCTTTGGTGCTGTGAAAGACGCGCATAGACTTTCCGCCTTCTATCACGCGTGCAGTGATTGCGGTTTTGCACCGCGTTTTAAAGAGCTTTGCATTTTTACGGGCAACACAGCTAGAGCTAGCGAAGCAAGCAATGTTAAAGGCTGCGATCGAACTTGTAAAGAAATTGGAGTAAGGACAGCGCAGTTGTATACAGAGTAGACACGCTGGATCGAACTAGCGATAGGCGCTTATTCGAAAAAAGGCAGACTATACGAAACTTACGTGTATTGTTAACGTATAATAACGGCGTATTAAGAACCGATATTTTAAATTAACATCCTGCAACAGTTGTTCTATACCTGCATCCGTTGCCGTTGTAGTCATTTACTTCCTCTGTTTGATGTGTATTTGTTTTTTGCTACGTTGTTTCTTTCGACTTTACACTCTGTTACATTTAAGCATTCCTTCGTAAATACTGGTGTTTTAATTAGTGTATACGCCGTACAGTCGTTTGTTTCTGTTTCGTTATTATGAACTTTTTAAACATTTATCTAGTTTTCCTATAGAAATCGTGTAACAATAATTCTACTAGTTGTACTTATTCTATAATATCATGTTTCGCCTCTGAGAAAAAAAAACAAAGAGAACATTCCGTCCCCCGTTACTTAGTGCTAGCTTTACGGCGTACCAGGTCTGCCTAAATAAATACGGATTGTGAAATATCGACATAACGACATGAAAGAAAAGTGCGCAGTGTCTAGTAAGGGTTCGGATAAACATGCAACTCACAAGGCGAAATAGACAGGACAAGAGCAAAAGAGGAAATGCAGCCAAACCAGCCGACCAAAGCGCTCTACACCAATCGAATCCGAACTGTACCTCAAAACACCTGATATATATATATATATATATATATATATATATATATGTATATATATATATATATATATATATATATATATATATATATATATATATATATATATATATATATATATATATAAAGGAACTCTATATAAACTACTACACTGCGCGCGTCTGGGACATGCACGTCCCAGTGCACGCAGGAACGTTGCGCGTCACCACGTATGGTGGTGAAACCGCAGCTGCCAGGAATGGGACGTTGGTTTGGAAAGAAAAGCTCCCGGTTCATATTGCGTGGACGGCTTGTGTAGCCGAGTCAAATCAAAGCAGGACCGATCGAAGCAGGGCCAATCGACGAGACGGTGCAATCAAAGATGGAGACTCGGCGAAGCGATCCCGACAACCAGTTTCCTCGCAAGGACCTTTAATGTATTTCGTAAACTCGGGCCAATCCTGGAGGCATGTGCGCAACGGCATCCACACGCCTCACCCCATTAACCGATAGAGCTAACCAGTAAGCGCTTCCAGTAGCACATGTCAACGGGTCTACCGGAAAGCTATCGCTCGACTATCTGCCTCCCACCGTGGTTTCTTTCCTGTTTTTTCCTTCTTCTTGTGAGCAAGAAAAAACCGCGCCGCCGACTGCGTTAGAAAAGTCTACGCCAGCGGAGACGACGACGCGTGCAGAGGAAGCCGAGGAACCACGCCTGCCTGCTTGCAGCTGGACCGGTAGCCGCACCGATGTGCCACTTCTTTACAGCCCTCACACGTACTGCACCAATTTAGCCGGGGCGAAGCTTAGCTGGCGTAATCTGCCGGCAGAACCGTGCACCGGTCGGGAGCGAGGAAATCTATCGCGCCGAAGCTTCGGCGTGAAGAATTGATCGCGCCTTCAGGTGACGTTACCGTGACACCTTCCGCCCGCCCCCCCCCTCCCCCACGGGAGGTGCTCCGGTTCTCGCCGACTCTTTCCTTTCGCTCCCCCTGCCTTTTCTTTCTTTCCCTACCTTCGTCGTGCTCTCCCTGCAGTTTCCTTATACTCCCGATTCGTTTACGAGCGCAGAGCGTGGGCCTGGGCTCTCCCCCCCCCCCCCCTTCTCCTACCACCAAACCTCGTATAAAGTTCCTCGCCGTATACCCTTTTTCGCTTGACCTCCATCGCCCCCTTTCCCTCCTCCTCCCTTCTGTTCCTCGGTCGCTCTTGTCTTCTCTCATTTGGGTTATTCTTCAGGCCTATCCGTTCTTAACGATTAGAACTCCTTGGTGTTTTTTTTTCTTCTTTTCCTTCTCTCTCGTTCTTTTCTTAAGGCGATAAATGATCTTTCCCTGACTGACCCCGTTCCTGTCTTGCGTGCCCATAGCGGCAAAAAAAAAAAAAAGGGCGGGGTGGTTGGGGTGTTTCTCTCGTCTTGCTTTTTTAGTAGTTTGTTTCTCCGTTCTCTCGCCTCTTTTTGTCTCAGTCGCGCCTCTGGCCCGGCATCCCTGCTTGATTGATTCGAATCCCTCGCTGCTTCGGTGCTCGCATTTGTCTGCCTCTCTAGGTGTGTTGTGTGCGGTCTGGGAATCTGCTCCGAAGGCAACGGTGCGAGAGGTGTATAGGGAGTGTGTGGGGGGGGAGGTGGGAATGAATGAGGCCGTCGGCTATTTCTGCCACTGTTCTCCGGGGTGTGCCAGTACTTTCGTCGTGCCGATAAAACAAGAGAACTGGGATTTGCGCGCTGACCTCAGGATCTGCGCTGTGGTGATGCGTGATTGGTTGCGTTGGTATCGGCGTAGGCAGTATGTTCTTGACAGATATGGAGATGAAGGTGCGAAAGGATGAATCTGTGGGTCGAAGTGAGCCTCTAGGTGTAGGCGTCGTGTCTTGTCTGTATAGCTTGGGAACTTTAGGATTATAAGGAAGTGAGAAATAAACCGACATCGTACTTACGATATGTAATGATTGAATGAGGTTGATAACAGCAAGCACGTTTCTGCGTCGTGAGGGATTAATAGTGTAACACGCGGCGTAATAGTCTTGGTGGTGGCGTAGGCAGTATGTTCTTGACAGATATGGAGATGAAGGTGCGAAAGAATGAATCCGTGGGTCGAAGTGAGCCTCTAGGTATAGGTGCCGTGTCTTGTCTATATAGCTTGGAAACATTAGAATGACGAAAGGAGTGGGAAATAGACCGACGATATCGCGCTTACGAACTGCAATGGCGAACTCGGTTGACAACAGCGAGTACGTTTCTGCGTCGTGAAGGATTAATAGTGTAACACCTAAGAAGAACTGCGATTGCGCGTTTTGTCCGTGTAAAATCCTGCTAACGCAGCACGTGCATGTATTATTTATCGAAGAAAGCGTCCGCACCAACTATGAACCAACGTTTTTACTAATATGTTGTGTTTACTGTCGCATTTGCTGTTTGGAAAAGAAGTGAAACAAAAATATAGGGAAGTGAAGAACTATGACAGAAAGATACAGGAACTCACGTATCCACGCCCGCTCTTACCAATGCCCTCCCCCCTCCCCCTGTATTTTTCCGCTTCTTTCGCTCTTTCATATCGAAGTGAACTGATTTCTCGCTCGACCCTGTCCCTACACTTCTTTCCCTCACCAGTCAATCTTCCATTCTCCTTTCTTTATTTCCCCTCGTCTTCCCTCACCGCGGGCCGGCTTGTCGTCTCTCTGTTTCTCCCAGTGACGTCAAGCTTTCTCGACGTGATCCGATTGGCCGAAAGCCCACGTACACCATCGCACGCACCGGTGTAAGTGTACGGACAACATAGAAAAGCACCGACTTTCAGCTTTCCGCACGTCCTTTGCCGGTGCTGCGCTAGGCGTCCCTCCGCGCCTTCTTTTCCCTTTTTTCCTTCTCTCCTTCTTCTCTCTCCGGACGGTGTTTATACGTAGCCGCGCCCATCTACTGGCGGTCACGGCTGCCGTGCTCTGGGCAAGTGGAGTAATTGAAGTCGAGTCAAAGGCAAAGGGGGCGTAGAGGATTGTCGTGATGGAGGAAAGGAAGTAGGGAAGGGGGCTGTTGTTTTTTTCCCTGCCTCGGCGACCTTGGAACATCTAGTAACCTTGTGCTTCGACCGTGTTTTCGACCTTTGGCGTACTCCTCATTAACTCGCCCTTGTTGACCGGGCTTGGTTAAATGTCACTCTACCGTGGGGAACGTCAGCCAAAGAGTTGAGTTCCTCGGGAAAAACGGGGAAACAAATAGTAGAGATATGTCTTTGGGCTGACCGGCATTCAAGTGGTGCCTGTGATTTTCTAGGAAACCCTGCTGAACACCACCTAAAAGCCTTGAGCTTCGACCCTTAATTCGCTTTCTTTAGTTTACTCATCTGCGAACGCCTTTGTATAAGGAACTTACGCCTCTTCATAAAGGTAAATAGTTTACGGAATATCAGTAAAGCGGAAACGTTGACGGCAACACGAACACTAGTAGCGTCATTTTGCGAAGATTCCGTCAACTAGAATGCACAGCACTACCATCTCGACGACGAAGTTCTGCCTGTATGCTGGTGCAGAGGTGCTGGTAGCAGCAATCATTCGCACGTAGTGGACTTGTTTCTTTCCTTTTTATTTCTCTCTCTTCTGAGGGAACACCGACTCAACGCTTTAACTTTTCTATCACGTTGTAGTTGAACTAAGCGTCACGAAGTGGCGCTACTAGTGTTGCTGTTACCGCCGACGTCTGCACTGTTCCGGTATTCCGTGAACGGTTTATTCGTTTGCGGGCCGGCTGGTTTCTTAAAGTGCAGTTAAAAATGGGAAACCTGGTTTGTGGTGTCCGCCATTTTCGTCACGCCGTCGTCGCGTTGTCCTCGACACGTCTCCTAATCCTGAACGTCACTCAAAACAAAACTTGATCCACCATTACCACCACCACCACCACCACCACCACCACCACCACCACCACCACCACCACCACCAGAACAAAACTTGATCCACCATTACCACCACCACCACCACCACCACCACCACCACCACCACCACAAAACTTGGTCCACCACCACCACCACCACCACCACCATCACCACCACCACCATCACCACCACCACCGGAGATTAACCTCGTGCCCGTGCGGCGATGCGAAGTTGCAAGGGCTTACGCTCGAGCCGCCCATCGCCGCAAGCCGCACCGCACGCTTGCGGTTGCGCGAAAAATTGCACGTATCCAGCACTTGTGCACAAATTACCGTTTACATTGTGTGCACAGTGTATACCTTACACGTTGTAAACCGAAATTTGTGCACAAGTGTTTGATGCGTGCAATCTTTCGCGCGACCGCACGCGTGCGGTGCGGCGAAGGGCGGCTCGAGCGTAAATCGGCCCTTATGCGCCCAATCCGCACGCCCTTCTTCCGCACTCGTGCGGACGTGCGCGAAACTGTGCGTGTCGCGCAAAAGGTGCACGGATTTCGGTTTAGGTCGCTCGCGTGCGAACCCAGTGTAAAAAGTGTCGACCGAATTTCGCGCACCCATATGGCCGACATGTGCAGTCTTTACGCCCGTGGGCGCCCGTGGGCGCGTGGAATTCAGCGCGAGTCGCTCGTATGTAAGCCGGACGCACTACGTATCGGCTGCGCTGTCGCGCATGCTTCGAGACTTGGCAATTCGTGCGGCGAGTTTTCGCACCACTCAGACACTGGGTTTGGCATCGTCGGTTCACCTATCTCGGAGGCAACGGAAAGTAATGTTGCAGCGGACGAAGACGACGGTGTGAGCATGGTGAACAAGTAGTTCCCGAGCGGATGGCGATGACCTTCTGTGAGAGCCTCCTGCTGTTGCACTGAACGAGGAGTTCAAAGGCCACAGGAATCGCCCAAGTCTGCTGTGTCTTAAATAATAATGAAAAAAAGATCTCGCATTTTTTTTTTTTCCTGCTCGTCGCGTGTTTTTTTTTTCGGGCAGTTTTGCGTCGCCAGGCTTCACTATAAAGCACAAACGCTTTCGTGTCTTGCCGAGTCACGCTAGTCACATCTGTCAAGATAGTCGACTCGAGTCGGTCACAGTGATTGACGTAAGAGTTTGTCACCATTCCGACTTTTTTTTTTTCTTTTTCCAACACAACTTTCGTGGCTCCTTCAACATTTAGAATTGCTACAGCCACGTGTAAACTCAAGCAACTACAGTCCTCACGCCGACTTTTCTCGCCGCCCAACATCATTGCACTCTCCTGTCGTGGATGAAATGTAGAAGTTTTATTCTCTCGTCTTCCATATATATGACGGGATTGTCACTGAAACGACAATCACAATCACTCATTTTTTTACGTAAAAATACTTGCTACGTCACAGTCTAGTACCTTGGCCCGCATGAGTAGTCCATGTGGGCAGAAATGGCACAAGCGGAGATGACACTTAAGACTACACGACAGGACAGGGTGTACCACTAAACTTTTATTTTCTGAAGGCATGTGCGACATATGTTTGTTCTCCGCAGCGCAAACGCACCGTGCCAACGCTCGCATTTTTCATCACTATATTACATTGCGCTTGAGCTGTGGGCAAATATATTCTATGTCCTGTTTTCAGAAAATGAAGTTGTTAGTGTCCGCTTGTTCTATTTTCTAGGCCTATCTCTATCTTTCTGTGCCATTTCTTCCAAGTTGAATCGCGAGTGTAAATACAGGGGCCTGCGACAAGCCCGTACAGAAGCAGTTCATTACATGTTCCATTGCCCTAACCAATGTGCTCGTTGCTGGGATTCGCAGTGCTGTTTACCAGAGTGTTAACAACAGCGGCGTCACGCTATAGCTGCTTTACTAACGTTTACGCGTTATGCGAATTCGCGTTGGTTTATGTTCCCGTTAGTCTACCGCCGCGAGGTCGAACTATAGGTGTGGCGGCATTCATCTTAATAGGGAAGAAGATGAACGTCTTCGCGACGTGCTCCTATGTGTGCAACTCGAAATTGAGCATTGTACCCGAAGGCAAATAGCGCAAGCATTACCCACTGCATTGCCAGTTTCTGGCTGCGTGCCCCCGTCCACAACGAACATTGAGCTATTTCAACAACACACCTGCTCCGCAAACTTTTACCCTCGACTGTACGGCTCCCTCGCACGAACGAGCGATCGAATAGGAAGGTGGTCGCCAGACGTGACTGTGCAGCCTTTCGACTTTTCGCTATAGCTTGACTACGACTCGGTGACAGCGGCGTTTTGCTGTGGGCTTAAATGTCGGAGAAATGCATAGCAAAATTAGCTCCGAAGAAATAATAATAATAAAAAAAACCCAGGAGCGTGCATGAAAAGAAACGAGCGGCTGCAGTGCACAGATATCGGTACCTCGAAAGCAAGTGAAGAACCAGAAGTCGGTGAAGTCAGAGAAACAGTGAAGATAAATTGGCGGCAAAGGATGGAAACAAGAAGTGTCTGTGCAGTTTTACAAAGACGCCAAGCAATAACTTAAGAACGAAAATTAGTACGAGCACGTGAAGACCAATGGATTACATTTGAGGCCAGATTTGGCTTCCTGAGCTTAAAAACACGCAAGAGCGAATATTTCCTATACAGGGCGAGGCGTGTTCCTACCGCAGCAGACGTCTGGAATGACTCGGAACTTTGTAACGGAATGCCAATATTTTAATAAACTCAGTACGGTATAGGGAACTTCTACCTTCCAGAAGCGTTCGCATTTGGCGGTGGAGATCAGCAGAAGACGTTTGGAGTATTAGTGAAAAACAGAGGGGCCAATGGATCAATGGAGCCCGGTTCTTCACAGGCATAGGTAACCTTCCAATGTATATACAGATGCTTTAATGAAGAGAGATTAGGGAGAGGTAGGCAAAATGCTGGACTGAATTGTACGTAGTAAAACCTGATTAGCGCAAGCAGGTTAGAGTACTATTTGTCGCCGCCTCTCTCAAAGGAGATGCAAATATAAAATCACCCCTTCATCAGTGGTCGTTGAAGTCCGCGTGGCGAGGACTCTTCAGCACAGTGTGTAAAAACAGAGACGCCGGCCACTTCGAAAAGCTATGGAAGGTTACAAAAAAAGAAGAAAAAAGGTGAAGAAACAGCCGTTTTGACTCCTACACGATGTTCGCAATGGCTTCACAAAGGCCTCACGAAGGGACTCTTTAGTTGGGAGGACGCTATCGTGAAGTATTTTCGGCCCAGAAATGCAGGTAATAAAAAAGAGTAATCCCGGGTACTCCACAACGGTTCTTATGAAGAGTCTGGATGCAACTTTGCGACCGATAACTGCAGAACGTGTTATTGTCGTTCCAAAAATAAATAACGAAAAGAAGAAACCATCAACTTGTGTTACTAAGAAAGTGAGATAAAAACGAAAAAAAAGGATATCGATGAATTGAAGAATGTTCAGTCTTTTTTCTTCTTCTATTTGTTTGTGTGATGACTTGCGATTTGGTTGGGCGGCGAAGCTACACTGGTTACCTGAGGTCACCACAGGAGGTTCGTAATAAATTACACTATCGTGGTAAACAGGCAACGTGGTCTCAACGCATTCCCGTATATGTTGACGGGAAAATATTTGCGCGGGAATTGGTGTCGCAGCGATAGAGTATACTCTCCGAATGCTTGCCGACGCGATTTTGTGGCGTGGACAGGAATTAGCGTCGTGAGCCTGACGTTCCGTTGTTTCGAACGGGCCAGTCGTATCGCGATAACAGAAAGCTCTGTCACCGCTGCATGACCTAAACGCGCACAAGATAAAACTTTGTCGGATTTTCGGACGCTCTCGGCCTTTTTCAAACTGGGTTCGTATCTGCGATCTCCGTAGTTGCTTAAGGATTTCAGCGTAACACTTCTTTAGAGCTATCTCTATGCATCTGTGCAGCTATCTGTGCAGCTGTCTCTGTACGACGGTGTTGCGAGATGCTTAATTCTCACTTTTCTGAGGCGCATATGACTGCACGGAACATTGCTAACTGCACGGCGTTTGGCATCTGATTTAGACGTTTAATTGTATTCATGATGCGAGAGGTCGGGTTACACTTGCAAATGAACCGATCAGTCATCGAGTGGCATGACTGAAGTGAACGCGCTTTGAATGAAGCGGGAAATACGCCGCTGGAACCTATAGTATGCGTATCGCCATACTCGTATGAAAGTAAAGACGAGAAAATAAAATAAAAAGGAAAGAAGGGGCTGGCGGTCACTGATCCTTCATTTGAATATGTTAAGTACACGTTGAAAAGGCCAGCATTTTTTTTTGCCCACTATGTTGCCTATATGCGTTTATAACGAAGATGTGGGCACTGAGCTACAAAACTGCGTGTGGGTGTTCTAGATACTCGTGTAGATTACACCCACAACGATGCGTTGCCAGATGGGCCTTTGATCTTTATAAGTGCATATTGTCAGGATTGGGGGCTCAATCCCATCGTCCGTGGTCCTTTGCCAAGATTGGAGTGCGGCATGAATTCGAAGGTAGCTGGCCCATGCCGTCGTCCAACTTATTTACGCTGAGATCGTTGATGAAGTGAAGAACTGCTTCTCATCGAGAACGAGGAAAAAGGGTTTATTTACAGAAATTAAATCAGTCTAACATGACTGCATGAGAAAAAGAGTATCAGTCCAACATGACTGCATGAGAGAAGTGACTCAGTCTAACATGACTGCTCAAGAGAAGTGTCCTCAGCATTCGCACAACCACAGTTTTTATACACTCGATCCGCCGGTCCTACGACGCGGCGACTGTTCGTTTACTCATCACCAACGCGCCGCTGCTCTGCAGAACAGTTTACGTACACAAAGGCAACCGCGCTCTGATGCCCGACGACGGCGTTGGCGGGTGCCGTTCCGGGAACTATCGTTGCCGATCGAGGGTCGCTCGTTGTTCCGTGCCACTCCGAACCGTGAGAAGCACAAAAATACGTCGTTCCCGCGGCAGCTGGTCCATGCGTGTCAAATCAGCTCCGCGTTGGGGAACTCCGGAATCATTGTTCACGCACCGAACTAGTTCCGTCACAATGTCGAAGGGGCTGGAGGAAGGCGGCGGATTCCAGCGCAAAGGTCGCTTCTTTGAACGCCTCCCAGCTGCAGCGACGGAGAGGGAGAGGTGCGCGTCGTGTCGCCCTGTCGTAACTGTGTGGCAATCTTGTTTCACAGCTCGCCATTCTTGACAATATGGATTTGTACACATTTTTTTTTTGTCTAGTGGTGGCTTCTTTTTTTTTGCCTTGTGCCTACAGCTGACTTGTTGGTGAGGCCTTGGTGAGGCGAGGTGAGGTGTCCTGGTGAGGCCTGTCAGGCGCTGTATAATTCGCTGTTCTTTTATCTCACCATCACCAGCTTGTTTGTATGTACAAACTGAACCAAAGACTTGAGTTGATCTCGCCTGGCCTAAATCGCGTGCGCAACTAATTTCCGCTGGCGACGAGCATCCGGTGCAGTTATACAGTCACGTGCCACAGTTCCGCAGAATGTGATTAGAGCCGCTTGATTGACTACGATCCAAATATAGGGCACAAAACGAGAAGGAAGGGGGTTAACCGAGGGGCCCCATGTTGATTAGTCGTATCATGAGAAGCCAACAAACACTGACACCAAGGGCAACATAGGGGAAGTCACCTCTGCTTAATGAAAGAAATATAGAAACGATAAATCAATGCAAATGAAAGTGGATGAAAAAACTTGGCGCAAGTGGGGAAAGATCCTAGAACCTTCGCATGGTGCTATAATGGGTGCAGATATATAGAGCACTATATCGCAAAACAGTGGCTCGAATAATAAAAGAGAGCTAAGAATTTATAACTACTATGAATGCGACGTCTCGATAATGATTATGACGTCTCGACAACTGCCCGCGTCACGGCTCACCTTGTAGAGTAGAATCTCGGTGAAAAAAAAATCGCTTAATCGGAAATACTGCTTAAACGGAAAAAAGAGTATTATGTTTGGTTGGTTTTGTATTAAAAGCAATGGAGAAAAAAATGTGCTAAACGCAACATTTTTTTCAGCTCCGCAGATACGGAAATAAAGACATTATTCAAAATAAGACTGAGCACCGTATCTCGGTGGCGTCGCGACAGGCATCACTGCTTGCGCGTTTACCTTTCGGGTTTTCTCGCCAGCTTTCTACCGTTATCGGCAAAGGCTGCTTTTGCTAGATTTTCCTGGCGCCGTCGATGGTGTGGCTCCAGCGTGGTCGCGGCTTGCTGTGGTTTATTCTTCGTTATCGCAATCTCGGCGAACTAAGAACTTCCGATGGGCGCCCAAGAAACGTCCGCAAAATGCGCTCACGCTGGAAACGAAGTTCCAAGTTATCAATGACTTCGAGAGGTGTTTCACTAGGATGCTTTAGATTATTTTTAAACTGCAGCTCATTTTAACGCGACAGCGTTAAGGGGCCCGCGTCGCAGGAAATCGGCGTCCTGCGTCGGGCGTCGACTGTCTTAAGAGCGAAACATGGATAATTCAGAACCACGCAGACGCAACCACGCAGGCCCTCCGTGTAACGCAAGGAGGTTACTGGACTAATTAAATTTCTCAAGGTAAAATGCGTCAGAAAACTCGTAAAGTATTTATTTATTTATTGTACATACTTTCAAGGCCGGCAGGCACAACAGAAAGGAGTGGTGGAGTACATTATTTGCAGAACGAAAATAAAAAAATAATGAAGGAACTATAAGGCACTTTGAACAGCAAGCTTGAAATTGGTGCTGTCACAAATGGTGACTAAGGAGGCGGGAAGGCGGTTCCATGCAGTGGCGGTTCTTGGTAAGAATGAAGAATGGTATAAATTAGTGCGGCAAGTTGGCACTTCAACTTTGTATTGATGATCGATGCGAGATGAGATGTAACTGGGTCTGGTGAAGAGATTTTCTTTCAGGAAAGGATTGAGGTAGTATATTTTATGAAAAAGACAAAGGCGAGAATGCTTGCGACGTAGTGAAAGGTCAGGTAGATCTAATGTTTGTTTCATGGATGTTACGCTAGAATGACGTGAATAATTAGACAGGATAAAGCGCGCTGCACGGTTCTGAATGCTTTCAAGTGAATTAATGAGATTGGAATGAGCAGGGTCCCATATGGCACACGCATATTCTAATTTTGGACGGACGAGCGTTTTGAACATGGTAAGCTTTAGTGAGGTCGGAGCGGATGCAAAGTTTCGTCTTAGATAACCTAATGTTCGGTTAGTATTGTTAGTGATATATTCAACATGCATGTTCCACGAAAGATTGCTAGTAATATGCAGGCCAAGATACTTATAAGAGTTAACAACCGACAGGACAGTACCATTAATAGAATAGGGGGGCGGATCAGAAGGGGTAGAGCGGCAGGAGACACGCATATGTTTGCATTTATTTGTGTTAAGCTGCATTTGCCATTTATTACACCAATTTGATACACTAACCAGATCATCTTGAAGCTTACTGGAATCATTAAGGTTAGTTATTTTGTGGTAGATGACGCAGTCGTCCGCGAACAGCCTAATGATTGAGTTAGAGATACAGTCAGGAAGGTCATTAATATAGATGAGAAAAAGCAGGGGCCCCAGTACGGATCCTTGCGGTACACCGGAGGTAACTGAACAAGGTCTAGAGGTATAATCATTAGCGGTTACATACTGGGTCCTGTTAGAGAGAAAATCCCTAATCCATGCAAATACGTTTGGGTCAAGATTAAGAAGAGAAAGTTTGAAAATAAGTAAATCATGAGGAACAGAATCAAAAGCTCGCGAGAAGTCCAGAAATACACAGTCAGTATCAAGTTGCTGATCTACATTAATAAACAAGTCATTGGTAAAGGACAAGAGTTGGGTTTCGCAGGAAAAGAATTTTCTAAATCCATGTTGTGCGTTGTTAAAGAAAGAATTCATCTCGAGGAAATTAATGAGGTGTGAATAAATTATGTGCTCTAATATTTTACTTGGAATGCATGTCAATGAAATTGGTCGATAATTTTTGGAGGAATGAGTGTCACCTGATTTATGGACCGGAACCACCTTTCCCACCTTCCAGTCTTTGGGCAGGGTAGAAAGCTGTAGGGACTGGTCAAAAATCTTCGATAAAATAACACTTGAAAAAACTTCAGTACACTTTAGCATTTTTGAATGAATGAGGTCGGGACCACAGGATGAAGAAATTTTTTGATTTCTGATAAGTTTGCCGATGCCAATCCAGTCAAGCGAGATAGGATCCATAGGCGGAAAACTTGGGGACGATAAGAATGGAAATTTTGGATGTACTGATCGCTGAAAAAATGACGAGAAGGTATTATTCAGAATTTCGCAGCACTCGTGAGTTGGAACTGGCACGTCTGATTGGATTAATTGAAGAACATTCTTTTTAGTACCTGCAACAATAGACCAAAACTTCCGTGGGTTAGAAACCAGAAACGAGGGCAGAGTATTATTTAGGAATGTGTTTTTGGCACTGGCTGTTGCCAAACAATATTCACTGGCAATGCAGTGATATCGAGACCAATGATCAGGATGATTTGTAGCTTTAGCGCGGCGAAACACCCGTTTTTTCTTGTTGCGCAGGCGCTTTAGTGCATTATTAAACCATGGTGATCGGGGGTTAGAAGGCACTCTTCTTTTAGGTACGTAGCGGTCAATTATCAATGTCTATAATTAGCGGTCAATTTTTGTGTAAGTACCACTTACACACAACCTACAGACATGATAGCGGCGGATTTAATTTGAATATACGAGAAAACGTAATTCTTGTTACTCGGAAACTCAACACACAAACCCCTTTTCCAGCGTTTCTGGCATTCATATAGCGGCGCGCCCGGTCCCTTGCAACACCATCCAGATGGCGCTGGCCTCCGCGCATGCGCGGCCGACGCAAGAGGCCACGTTTCTACCAGAAAGCTCGCCTTCGTGCATAGATTTTGCTGCCAGCGCTCCCCGGTATACTTTACGGTTACATAAGCTGCAGTTGCCGGGAAGCGTGAGAAGCAGTCAGGGATCTTTGAATGCCACCGCGTTTCATTTTTAAAGGCGAAGCTTAAGCATCCTCGAAATTTTTTTCTTTTGGTAATTATGTTCTGTGCTGCTAGCTCTAGCCAGTGACTGCGTGCAAGTAGAAAGCTTTGTAATCAAACCTGCCGTAGTTATTGTTGACTGCTAAGGTAACACCTTCTGTAGCCTGGAGCTCAGTCTCTCGGCAAATGGAACTCCTGATAAATGGAGCTTGTTTCCCTGGTCCCTTGAGGTTCAGTTTAACGAGAGTCCACTGTACGCTAATTAATCTGAGTGACGTTTGTATACCTCGTATCTCTTACAAACCGATTTCGTGCGCGCTGTGACGCGCTTGCGCTCAGCACACCTCGAGTCTTTTATTTGTTTTTTTTTTATATACCTCCAAAGTTGGGGAAGTACGCCTATAACGCTATGAGGAAATGCGTGACCGTATGGTGAGATCACAACGTCTGTCTTCCAGCCCCGCAGCCCAATACTCTGTAACCATGTGAGCATGGTCGCACGAATGCTTATCGCGTGACAAAGTCGCTTTTTAAAACTTCTAGCGCGCGCGCGTCACGTCAGCCGAGAAGATGACGTGAGTGCGTCTCCACACGCTAACGTAGCTCGCACTCTTATTACCTCGTGACAGCTAGGGCTTTTGAGGCACTCTGTTAGAGAGAGGGAATCAGAAATAGCGTCACTTACATCTACATGCAACTGCTCTCTCTCTCTCTTACTGCCTTTGGGGCCGGCTTATATTTTCCGTTCATATAGGAGGTTATATGAACGGAAAATATAAGCCGGCCCCAATATATATATATATATATATATTAAGTTAGACACCTCCAAAGTAGATGAAGTCTTCCTACAATGTTATATCATTAAAATAAAATAAAAGACTTGGAATATAGGGATCGCCGTCCCATGGATTCAGTGATTCTATGAGGAACGCCCTTCCAATTAATTGTGTGAAAACTATTCGCAAACACCGTTTTTCTCTTTCATCTTTAATTGGAATCTTAAGTGGAACGAGATTCATGAGTGCCGCGTATATAGCTCACGCTGCGCCGCACGCAGTTTGGTGTGAGATGGAGTGCGTACCGACACCAGGGGGAGTTGGATGAGAGTGGGGGAAGGGGGGGGAGGGGAGCGTCACCCTCGGCGAATGCTCAACAGCCGTGCTTTCGAATTATCCCCGGCGCTTCGACTGATTTCACCCGCCTCGCCCTCGAATCCAACTCGCACTACGCGCCACTGCCTGTGAAGGGGTGGTATACAGCGAGGAAGCACGGGGCGCGCGCATGTCTTCAAGAGCCCGAGAACATCCGCACTCCTTATAGGGAGGTAGTTTGTGTGGGGAGAGGCGGGGGACGGGGGCGGGGGGAGGTAGAGCGTTTAAACCTCGGTGGCTCGAAATTATCCTCCACCGGTGAGAGTGCGTCGAACCGCGAGAACGAAAGCGTCTCCCGAAACGCGTGGAAGAAGGGTATAGGCGGCCGGCGTGTAATAGGTCGCGCTGAGGTCGGGCGCGGTTTGAAGACAAACGGCGCCGCCGCACCTGTGCGAGACGGGCTCGTTAAGAGCGCTTACCGCGGCGGCGTTCCGGAAATACCGCGTACCTTCGGTGCGCGCGCCCGCACACACACACACGCATGCAAACTCTTTCAGGCAGGGCGAGGCCGTTTTTTCTGGGAGCACGGGAGAGAAGCTTAGAGACGAAAAGGAAAGGAAAGTGAGAAAAGAACGAAGTTCTCAGGTAAGAAACAACAACAACAACAAAATAAGTCAAGGGGGTAGTGTGTTCGTAGTTTCGGGATAACCGGCTCTGGAGGAGCCTGTATGCCCACGTCTCTTTTTTGAATAGTAATAATGATACGAAAAGAAGAAGCACGCTTTCAAAAAAGAAAAAAAAAGACGTCCAGCAGGTTCCACCAACTTCTCTTCGACATTTCCAAGTCGCCGAGGGCACGCGCCGCAGAGTGCGTTTTATATGCTGTAGTGGTTGAGGGACGGACTTCGCGGATGAAAACCAAACTTGGGAGGATTTATTCTACATTATTTACAAGGAGGTGAGCGTCAATTAACAGTCGTGCAGACATTACGGGCCAGCAGCAACTCGGACGCTGCGGCCCGCGGCAAGAAGTTCGAGAGAGGTGAATCAGGGAATCAGGGCATGCTCCAGAATGCTCAGGTCTCTCTGGAAGGCTTCTTATAAACCCTTCGAGCACTGTAAGTCACGTCATGTTTGACCAATAGGAGAGTCCGCTCCGATGACGCCACTTTCAGCCAATGGTAGGCGCCCGTGCGATGGTGTCATACCCGGCGAAGAGAGTCGGCGCCTGGTCCTCCACTCTTGATCACCTGATCCCGGTACTGCGGTCTTGCCTCGCAGAGTGGCAATCCACTTCTAAGGTGGAGAAGGAGGGGGCGCTCATGCTCCATTGTACGAGGCCCACCTGCTCCCACCTGCTTTGTACGGCTCCGCAGTGGTGGCAAATGCCTTCTTCAAAGGCGAAGAGGGGGGACGATTGGACTCCATTGTCCTAGGGCCCCTTCTAATCCCGGCGGCGCACGACCTGGGGGCCGCAAAGTTGTTTGCACTTGTCTGGTGCTCCTCTGGAATGTGCTTTCCTGCTTCTGCATTCCTCAATTAGCTGTGCTGCGTTTCGAAGTGGTTTGGGGAACTCGAAGTAATCGCGGGAAACAGCTCCATATCTAACAGCTCGTCCTCGCCCCGGTTGTTCTGAATGGCCGGTGAACTCAATTCGCTGGCCATGAGGAACGCTGAAAGAAGCTGCAGGGCACTGGGGTCGAGCCTCGTTTGACAACCCTCGGGATCCTGGGCCCTGGAGAACATACGTCAAACAGACCAAACAACACAGCGCTGCACCACGCGTGAGCGCAGGCTCTTCACCCCTGACTCGCCAGGCTATTACTGAGTCAAAATCAACCCTGATCTTTTAGTTCCCCAATTTTGACAAAACAGTTGTAACCACCCTTCTAAACAGCCATCCATTTCTCCTCGAATGCCGACAAGACCAGAGTACTATT
Organism: Dermacentor albipictus; assembly: GCF_038994185.2. Taxonomy (NCBI): domain Eukaryota; kingdom Metazoa; phylum Arthropoda; class Arachnida; order Ixodida; family Ixodidae; genus Dermacentor; species Dermacentor albipictus. The sequence continues at coordinate 1,393,678 of NW_027225594.1, forward strand.
GTTGTTGCAAAACAAAAGGGTCGTTGACGATGCAAACAACAAATGAAAACAGCTGAACAGTACTTAAGCGGCCTAACTACACGAACAGCATGTTTCCAATCTATCGTAGTGGCGTACTTATCGCACGTATTGGTGCCACTGAACAATCTGGTCAAGCTCACAAGTGCGTAATCACAAGCGCGCTAGCCTTGTGGTCACTATCCAGAACGTATACTTGTGTCGTAGGCAAACTCTTCATTACGCTTACTCATGTTTCTTCCTTTAGTCCCTCTAGGACACGTGACTTAAACGAACAATTAAACTCGCGGGACTTACACACTCCGCAGCACCCTTAAAATAATGCGTCGTTTAATAACTCGTTCCACGCATACTTATAATAGAAGTCAGAATACGGCTGCCCTCAACACACGAGCAACCCAGTCATAAATCTGCTTCCTTCCGTCCACACAGGACACGCGCTAATGGAACTAAGAACGCTTCTCAGTGCAAATCATGCACTCACTGAAAATCTACTCGCTTAACCTTAGAAAATTCAAGAACACTTAAAAAGAAAGAAGGTTAAATAACACACGCGCTTTACCATAGGCCTTTCGACGGTAACCTTGACCTTCAGGTTACTCACACACACACACAAAAAGAAAGCCTATATACTTATTAATGAACATCTCGCGAGACTACATGTTTACCTAAAATGCATCTTTCAAATCTCGGAGCTTCTCGAACGAAAACATAAACAAAGCTCAAACCTTACACATTGAAAGAAATCCTAGTCTCAATTCGCGAAAACTTTCCGATGTTCAAAAATAAAACAACACGTTTTACTTCTACGGAAGCTCTCTTGGCTTCCCGTTCCCGATTGCTTACGACTGACTCATACTTTCAGCCTGACCCGAGGTGGGCGTGGTCTCAAAGCTACTCTGGCTACGGAGGAACAACAAAAGGGCTGACTCACTATCAGCTCCTTCGAGACGTTACAGTCTCCTGCCAATTTGCGTCCTCCCGCCCCGCTTTCAACAGGACCTCGACTGACCGCGTCGCTACTCCCCACCTGGTCTCGTCCTGCCACCTCGCGTTTCTTCGAACTGCACGCTGAGCTTTGAAAAGAACTACGGAACGACGAGGAGATTAACTGCCCCGTGCCCTTTGTCCGCGTCCGTGCAGAACATTCTTCGCGGTCCCCCTTTGACCGGTGGCTCGAACGTTTAGGATGCGTCAACATCGTCAGTGACGACCGCACCTTTCTTCTCCTCGCGCCCTGCCCATTTGGGGTTCTCGCCATCTTTGGCGGCGCCACATTAGTTACCGTCTTTCGGTCTTTACCGCGCTTCTTTTTACGGCGCTTTCTCCTTGCACTCGTTTTCATGTCGCCTTCTCGTGCCTCGTGCTGGCCGGTACACATTTCGTCGGCCCGGATCGGTCTCTTACCCGCACAGTCTGAGTGATTCTCATTTAAATCTACTCTCACTTTGCCTCGACTGGCGGACAGCCCAACCGACTCTGGAACAATGCAGCATGCTTTACTCGAGTTAGACAACTCGCACTCTTGCGAACTGCCCTCTACTACATTGCCCAGCTCACGCTGTGCATCGGCACACAGCCCGTCGGTATCGATCGCTGTCTCACGCGCACAGTCCGAATGATTAATAACTGAATCATCCCTACCTAGGCTATCTAGACTGGCGGAGAGCCGCACCGATCCCTGAACAATGCAGTTGTTCTCTCGTGGACTACGGAGCTCGCCATCCCGAGAACTACTCTCAACTGCATCGTCCAGTTCGCACTTCACTTCTGCCCGCAGATCTGGCTCTACATGGGTGCTCGCGTCTGTCGGGTCACCAGTACCCTTTTCTTCGCTAGCAACCTCGCTAACATTACCAGCGACGCACACGCTCGGTAACTGTGCCAATTTGTTCGCAGCTGGCCTAGCTGTCTCTACAGTCATCTGTTGGCACAGCACGTCGTCGCTCTCACTGCGGCCTTTAACGGACTCTGTTGCCACTAAGGCATCGTTAGCAGCTAGCCTTTTCCCTTCACTTATCAATCGGCAGCCAATCTCACAGGCACTACTTTTTTTGTCGGCTTCTGGCGAAAATCTGCTAGATGCTTCCTCATTCTTTCGCTCTGTACTACCTACAGAATTCTCAGACAGCCGTTGTCTCTGTGCCAATAACTGATCACAATCCTGTATCTCTTTTATCAGTGCTGCCTTCTCTCTCTCATAGTTTTCCTCACGCTCAAGCTTACGTTCCTGATACTCACGTTTGCGTTCATTGTCACGTTCGTGACGCACACACCCAAGAGTAAGTTCTTGAAGCTCATGCTTCCGTTCATTCTCGCGTTTTTCACGCCTACTCTCACTCTTAAGTTCACGACGCTCTCGCAAACGTACACGACGCTCGCGCTCCCGTGGCTCCTGTATCACCTCCCAAGCAAGCTCAATGCTTTTCTCATCATTGCCACTATCGTTAATCGCCTTTATGATAGCTGGCGTTTTCATCCGTTCGTCCGCCTCAACTCCCAAATCGTCGCACACCAACAAGTCTAACCTCGTCAACCTTCTAAGATCCATGGCAGCTGCCCCGACAGGTGGTTAAAACTGTTTTCCTTAATTAATTTGTGCAAACACACAATGCAACAAACTCCCGATTCCCAGAACTATCAAAATTGAACACACAACCTTTGAGTCTGGCGAATCATAAGGAAAAAAACCACGCGCTCACTTACGGTTGCAGCACCCTGCCATCCGGTTCATTCGTCCGCTGCTCCCGGTTCCTCCGGACTCCCTGGGTCGAAGGCTCGCTCCTTCTTCGCTACTCCCAGTTTCTTCGGACCTCTTTCGACGAAGGCTCTCTCTTCTTCGCTCTTCCCGGTTCCTTAGTATCTCTCTCGACGAAGGTTGATCCGTAGCGCTGCCACCAGCTGATGCATTCGGAGGCGATCCTACCGCTGCCAACCAGATGTAGTGGTTGAGGGACGGACTTTGGGATGAAAACAAAACTTGGGAGGGTTTATTCTACATTATTTACAAGGAGGTGAGCGTCACTTAACAGTCGTGCAGACATTACGGGCCAGCAGCAACTCGGACGCTGCGGCCCAAGGCAAGAAGTTCGAGAGAGGTGAATCAGGGACTCAGGGAATGCTCCAGAATGCTCAGGTCTCTCTGGAAGGCTTCTTATAAACCCTTCGAGCACTGTAAGTCACGTCATGTTTGACCAATAGGAGAGTCCGCTCCGATGACGCCACTTTCAGCCAATGGTAGGCGCCCGTGGGATGGTGTCATACCCGGCGAAGAGAGTCGGCGCCTGGTCCTCCACTCTTGATCACCTGATCCCGGTACTGCGGTCTTGCCTCGCAGAGTGGCAATCCACTTCTAAGGTGGAGAAGGAGGGGGCGCTCATGCTCCATTGTACGAGGCCCACCTGCTCCCACCTGCTTTGTACGGCTCCGCAGTGGTGGCAAATGCCTTCTTCAAAGGCGAAGAGGGGGGACGATTGGACTCCATTGTCCTAGGGCCCCTTCTAATCCCGGCGGCGCACGACCTGGGGGCCGCAAAGTTGTTTGCACTTGTCTGGTGCTCCTCTGGAATGTGCTTTCCTGCTTCCGCATTCCTCAATTAGCTGTGCTGCGTTTCGAAGTGGTTTGGGGAACTCGAAGTAATCGCAGGAAACAGCTCCATATCTAACAATGCGCACTGTGACGCGCGCGAGTTATTGTTTCGCGCTTTTCAATGGATGCAAAAAAAAAATAGAAAAGGTTGAATTTGCATACTCTAGCGAACCGTCTCGAAGGTCGCTTCTGTCGCGCACCAACAAAGAATGCGTCTTAACGAGGCGCCACGATACGATACGGAAATAGGGCGGTATAACGTAGGTGCTCTTTGGATGAACGAACTTCGTGTTCTGCGGGTCTGTGTTTTCGGAAAACTGATGAAAGATGATGAGCACTGGAATAATCGGTGCGATCGTCGCGCTACCCTCGCGCCATTTCACTCGCACGTACAGCATACGACGCGCGGCGACGATTTTATCGTTTGGACGTTAGACGGAGCATCACGGCGACGGCAAAAATGCACCCGGAGTGTCCATATAATTGCTGTCGCAATAAAAAAAAATAATGCGCGTAACAAATTGCGTTCCTTCAAGCCTCCTGTCCGGACCAATGGCCTGCAAATAATGCAGGACAGCCGCCCCATAGTTCGTAACTTCATATCCTTCTCAGGGTGACCTCGGTTACTCAATGATTCCGCGCAGCCCCACTGCAAAATACGTTACTTCTGACGACCGCATCAAAGGCAGCCGATGGTGTTATGCATTAGACCATTAGACATTATTTATTTCATCATAAATTTGTACATCAACATAAGCAAACAACTGTTGGGCCCATAGCCAAGGCTAGTGTGGCAAATACTGCCATACTTTCCTGCGACTTTCCTGCGACGCAGGAATAGAGGCAAATACTGCCTCTATTCCTGCGACTATACGCCTTTCAGTGGCGCCTTCGTCTTCGAAGGCGCGCGTCGTCCAATGTCTCTCCTTAGCTGCACTATCGCGCAAGTTGTTGACGTGAGGGCACACAACGAGACGGCGCAGTAAACAACCGAAACCGGTACGGTCGTCGAAGCACGCGGATGTTTACGTCCACGCATAGCTGGTCGCGCGTTCCCAAACCGCCCCACCCCGGGCCCTCTTCTCATATCTCACTCCCACACCCGTACTCCGTGACGCGTAGCGTTCGCCCGGGGGGAGGGGGGGGGTAGAGGGGGGGCGCCAATCGCTCACAGGAACGTACATTGTTAGCTCGCCGGTGAGACCGCCACCACCCAGATGGCACAAGGCCTTTTCTCACCGATCCTCGACGTCATGCCAGTGGCCCGACTGCCACAGAATCTAACGGGGCTGCTCCCGAGTAGGCAACAGTGACTTTGACGTCACCGCTTTCGTCACGCCAGCCTTGGCAATGAAAACTCTGGGCCAGTAGGATGGGGCCTAGTGACCAGGCCTTGCGCTGTCTAGGTGGTGTTGGCGAGAGACGCGTCCGTTCGCGGAGCAACCACGACCTGTCGTACATGCAGTGTGTACGCGTGCAAACGCGTGAGTGTGCACTTTCCCGTCGGCTTCGCTCTGGCGCCCCCCCCCCCCCCCCCCCCCCCCCCTGTTTGTACACGCTCGGCTTGTTCGGCGCATTTCGTTGAGGTGTCGTCACGGCTGCGCGAATGCGAAAAACCCGCGAATGGCCGCAAGCGAAGTGCATTCATTCGCTTGTGAAAGGAATGGGAGGCCCTGTGTGTGTGTGTGTGTTTGTTGGGAGAGGGAAGATAGGGCCTGGCAGAGGGAAGATATGGGCCTGGAAGTGCTGGGCGGGCAGTGATATGCTCAAGCTAGATAACGATTGTTGTTGTGTGACGAAGATACACCCCCAAGAGGTGTAGAGAAAGAGAGACAAAAGAAAGGGAAAAGGCAGGGAGTTTAACCGGATGGGTTGGTCCGGTTTGCTACCCTACGCTGGGAAGAGAGGGGAGGGTGAGGTAAAGTGACAGAAAAGTAGAGACAAATAAAAAAAGGAGCACAGACATACAATGACAGTAAAATACTGTCACCGTATAGGGAACCCAAGCTCAAGTTTGGGCGCGCGACGACAGCGCGCACTGCTGCCCCAGCGAGCGAGCAGTGCAAAACTGGGGATAGACGGCGCCCGCGCCGCCAGGCGCAACCAGTTTGCAGGCGGCCACTGCACGTGCGCGCCCGCGCTATTCAGTCGAGCCGGGGCACTGGCGCGTCGCGCCGCCAGCTGGGAACGTTGTCAAAACGCTTCTTGCGCGAAGTTGACTTTCCACAATGGCGAAAGCGGCCCCGCCGAAGCGAAAGCGCGGTCCGAAGTACTGCTGTGTCGTGGGCGGGTGTGTCGTAACGAGCCCCTAATTCTCGTACCTTCAGTACTGGCACAGTTACTTCACTGAAGCAGTGCATTCTACAGCATGAATGTTTTTATAACTCATTTGGGAAAAGGTCCAAGACATCTTGTTCTAGGCGTCTCTTTGGCTTTCCGCTTGGCTTGCCCCATTTCTGGGGCTGGCTTATGCATGAATTTACTTCTTTATTGTTGACGTAAATGCACACCGCAGCTGCGTGCTTGCACTGAGCCGTGATGCCAGCTTTGCAGTGCATCTCCTTCTCGAAAGCAAGAATTCCTCTTTTCATGACACGAACACTGCAGCTATGAAAGAATGAAAATAAGGGCGAGACAGTGAAGCCATTTGCCACTACTTTTCAAATGCAGCTGCCTTCCAAACTTGCCTCTACAAATATTCAGCAACATGGCATGGTGCGCATTTCCAAAGCTAACTCCAAGTTTGCACCTCTGCCACAATACTCCAGCCTGCCCTATAAAGTGAAAACAAAGGCAACATAATATGCTTACGTTTACTAATATAAACATTCAGCACAGTGTTTCGAGTGTGCGTTCACTAGCGCGCTAATTACGCGAGCGCATCACGCGCACGGTACCATATCGCGCCTTTAATTCTGCATCACTCACACTGAACTGCGTTCGCGCAGAAGGTTTTATGCGCCTGTAAAGCCGGTACTTTCACAAAACTGGAGTGCATGCAGGCATGACGCGACCGCCGAAATCAACGAGGTGAGCGGTTCAACTAGCTTCGCAGTGCTTACATTTCAGCTGCCTCGCCACCGAGTCAGTGGGTGATCCTCTAACGGGCGAAGCACAAGTGTTGTATCTTCCCAGGCTTTTCAGTGGGATGCCATGGCCGTACAATTATTTTTTTTTTCGCACGCCACAAACGTTCGACTCCGACAGCAGACAACAACAACTGTAAGGCTGCCATATCAAAACAACTAAAGCATACGCTTCATATTCGACAACGAAAAACATCGAGAGTGCGCGGCTTCATTTCGCAGTGTGTATAAACAATCAGTATTTTTAACATATGACAGAATGACCCTCACCTCGAGGTACACGTCGTACACGATATGAAATACATTTTGCATTGAGCTGTGCATCGTTGCCGTTGATTGTCTGCTCCAGAGAGTTTACGTGACTGGCGAGCTTTTTTCCTTTTAACAAGTTGGCTTTCCTAAAATAGCTGGCCGATCTTTTTGAAGCCGCACTGAAGGCGATACATTGTGACGCGCCGCACGTGCAAAGCGAGGAGAGGGCCCTGCACCTGCACAAAAAGCGAGCGGCTGCAGCGCGGCGCAGCAGAAATGCGCAGCGGATATTCCCAGTTTCGACTTTTTCTGCCACAGATGGCGCTACCCGTCAGGAGCAGTGGCGCCGCTCGCGGTGCTTGGGTAGCCTATACCGTCACCACACAGCACAGTAGCACTTGCAGCACTGTAAACATCTGTTCAGGCTATACAGCCGCTTGTCCAAGAGGTGTAAACTGATTTTAGAGCGTACGGTGTCGTTTACACGCCTTTGGCTCTCGGGTGTCACTTTCACACCGTCAGAGGGTGTCTATTCTTTAGGAAAAGGTCATAACAATCGGAGGCGTGTTAAAAATCCTGACGCGCAATGGCAAAATAACTTTCCTTGAACGGTTTGCCTTTTGTCTCTCTTGCGGGGCTCGTTTTCACAATCGCGGCGGTCATCGGGAGCGCTCACGTGATGGGCAGTGGAAACGTGATGACGTCAGCGAAACTGCCCCTCGTTATCCAGTGACGTATTGCGCCGCACTTTGGGCATTGTCGAGAGTGATCGATTGGGAGCGTGTTCGTAGAGAAAGAAATGCCAAACTCGTGTACTGCTCATTAAAAATGGACACCTTATTGTGGCTTCTAAGAAACAGTCCGCAAGACGGATGGCTTCATTTTTTCGAAGCTAAGTTTAGCAGATGCTAGTATTGCTTCGTAGCGGTTCGTGCTGTAGAGCATTAGTTTTTTTTTTCTTGCTACAGCGTTGCCCTATGTGCCTGCTGATTCGTGCGTGAGTTGTCGAACCTGCTCGGCGATTGTGGTCGATTCTCATATGCTGTGTGTCCCGGAACTCGAGATATCGGGGATAAGGTGCTCTGGGAAGATAAAACTGAAACCTGATACTCCAGGCGACCATACCCCGGCCTTTGGTCGATGAAGAAAAATTCGGTATGTCAGTGTTGCAGTATGTGCGTCACGTAGAGCTTGCTTGCACTTTGTTAATTTTTTTACTACACGTGTCTCGCGGTAAATTCTTAGAAGTAAGAAAAACAATAAGAAAGGAAAGAAAGAGATAAGACTGTGGCTGGTTTCGTGTCGTTCGCCTCCCTAATAGCAGAACGCTGTGCGTTAGATGGGACTGACCTCGCTCGCAGTAAGGGTAAGAGTTCTTTACATATCTGTTTGCTGTATCCTTCTCCCTGCTGGCGCTGAGCCGTACGTGCTCCCGCGAGGGTTGCAGAAGATAGTGCCAGCCTTTCCTCCTTTCACTACAAGAACCACTTCTCGGGTGTTTGCCTTTTACATTAGTTAGCTTGTTAGACTTAACCACTGGCAACGGCGTTTGTTCTAGCGAACCGCTCAAGCGTAGTGACGGCGACGCCAACCAAGGCCTTGCTTCTTGAGCAGGATGCCTGTCGTTATAGCGCACGTGGTAGTAGTTGTACTTGTGGTGGCGTAACCGTTGGAAGATGCGGCCCGTAAGGTTTCCTGCACCCGCCGTGGTTGCTCAGTGGCTGTGGGGTTGGGCTGCTGAGCACGAGGTCGCGGGATCGAATCCCGGCCACGGCGGCCGCATTTTGATGGGGGCGAAATGCGAAAACACCCGTGTACTTAGATTTAGGCGCGCGTTAAAGAACCCCAGGTGGTCGAAATCTCCGGAGTCCTCCACTACGGCGTGCCTCATGATCAGAAAGCGATTTTGGCTCGTAAAACCTCATAATTTAAGGTTTCCTGCGGAAACTTAAGTTTGAGTGAAATCTAGCACTGGGATCGTTCAGCCACTATCTGTATGACGGGTGGTTGGGAAGGGTACTTTATCAGTAATAAAGAAAAGTTGAGTTCGAGAGAACAACGTTCTCAAGGAACTGATTAATCTGTTTTCTCTGCTAACATTATAAACAGTGCCCCAGAGTACAGACGCAACAAAAGGCACTCATTACCAGCGCGACACTGTGCATCACAGTTAACTACTTAAAGAGGCACGCAGGTTCGGTTTCAATTAGAAACGATGTCACTGGGAAGGCAACCAGTTTTTTGCAACCGGTTTTTTGCGTTACGTGTGTGTCAATGGGACGTTGGCACGTAAAGGCAGCCGTGGGCAGCGGCTCGGCGAGAGATGGTATGGGGCTTAAACGGCTGCTGTTTCAGGGACCGGATGGAAAACTGGGCAAGTTGGTATTAGTTCACGGTTAGTAACAACAGCGCGCCGAAAACAAAGACTAAGGTAGGCGTAGGCACAACACAAACGCGGACCATCAACCGGAAAATTTATTGGAGGAACGAGTAGAGTTCAACCGCGTATTCGCCTGCAAGGCAACGAAAGACTGTGACGAGGAATCGTGCTTAGATCAGTCATGCTTACAAGGCTTATGAAGGTATGCTTTTGCTAACCGTCTGCACCGGAAGCAATTGCGGAGCCGGAAACACGTCAACGACGCCATGTTTTGGACACCACCTATTTGCGAAGCCGTTCGAAGCCAAAAGAACGACTTAAGCAAATCTATATACATCATAATATACCCATCATTCCCATCTTGCGCGGGTCCAGAGTTGATGTGTGGATGTCCTGACCCCCCTCCCCTCCATTTAAGATTTGTGTGCCCAGAGCCAGCGTACGACACGTGACAAACTTACGAAGTCCTTTCCCCCAGAGGTTAGCGGTTTTTTTTTTGCACTGAAGAGGCAATAAATGTTTAATGATTGTTGTAGAGAACACGTCAGCATGCAAAAAAATCATCACCATCTTCGATCACCATTTAACTCAGACACACACGCACCCGATTTTCAGTAGGATTTTCAAGAGAGAGACAGAGAGGCCTCTCTGTCTCTCTTGAAGAAGGAGACCTGGGTCTGCGCCTGATTCCCAAATCGCCATGCTTACAGCTCCAGCACATAGACACTGACGCCACGTTTTCGTCCGTTCACTTTTGTATAGGAAACGGCGCGGTTCGGCCTGCGAAGCGTCGACGCCAGTTGACCCGGTTCGGCGACCCCGACGCGCTCGCGGAGGAGGTCACCCAACAAGTTTCCGGCAAACTAGGGCAGCCGAAAATTACGTTTGCTGTTGGGTTTGGTGCAGATGGTTAACCAGCGAAGCTGAAACGTGCAGCCCCGGTGTTTATCACTGGGTTGATCTCGACGGTTCATTAAACGACGGCTTGGTAGGCTGCCGGATCCTCGGTATACGCAGTTGCTGTTTGCGCTCCGGCTGCGCGAGCCTGTACCTGTTCCTGTACTGCAGCATCGGCACGGCCTAGACGGGCTCATTCCCGGTTCTGCTCGCAGCTTTGCTGATCGAAAGCTGCCTGCTCCTCAGGAGTACGCATGACGCATGACCTACTCATGTCGGAGCCGGAGTGAAACTGCTGCGCGCGCACTCGGCTGCTAGGGAGAGCAACGACGTCACTACTGGCGCAGCCAATCGCGCGCCTCTCTTTCTCTTTGTTTTTTCGCGTGTGCGCATGGGGTTGCGCCGGAGGAGCTTTCGGCGTACAGGCGACAGACGGATGTATGGACGGAAGGACGAATCGGCTAGCCATGCACAGCTTCGCTGTACCACGCGTGACAAGTTTTACCGGGATGGACACGTAAAAGCAAAGCTTACTTTAATTAAAAAAAACGCTGTGTTTTATGGGCCAATACCCCGGTGTGATTATGAGGAAGGCCATATGCTCCAGATTAATTTGATGCTCTCTCCCTTTCTCCCTCTTTCTATTCCCCTTTCCCCACCCCCATTGTAGGGTAGCAAACCGGATGCTGTTCTGGTTGACCTCCCTGCCTTTCCTATCCTTGTTTTCCCTCTCTCTCTCTTGATCGCCTGGGGTTCTTTAACGTGCACTCAAGGAACCGACCATAGCGCTTTTGCTTTCTGCCCCTCCCCCCACATCCTCCTCCCCCCTCGAAGTGCGGCCGCAGTGGCAGGAGTCGAACCCGCGCCCTCGCCCTCCGCGGCGCCACGAAACAGCCACTGATCCACCGCTTAGGGTCTTACCTTCGTGCTAACGCTTCTTGTCACGTGACACGTCTTCCGCTATAAGGTGATGTTGTGTGGGTCGTTCGTTCGCCGATGCGGGAATCACTTTCGTGATTGGTGCCGCCGAGCAAGCCCGTCTGTGAAGTTGTAGCAGCGTCGGGCTGGATGGCTGTGTAGAGACGCCACATTTCGTTTCGCAAATTTAGTACGCTTTCTCCCTTCTTTAATTTCCTGATGGACGAACCAACCACGGTCGGAGGTTGTGTATCACGTGACCAATGTCGCCGATGGAGTTCGCTTTTGCGTAACGGAATCCCTCAGTCAACTCGTCAATGCCCTCGGGAGCCTTCTCATAACGGAGAACTCTCTAGCTGGCATCGAGTACAGCCCACGTTTTTTTCCCGCCCCAGAACTCAATCTCCATTACTCTGCGAACAAACGCGTTTCTTTGCCGTTTTATTGCTATGTACATTTCTTTTTTTTTTCCGATGTGAGCGGTGTCCTTGCGATAAAAAAAAAAAAACCGCACATGCTGGAGTTCTAATTACAGGGAGCTCCACGCACGTAAATTCCTGCGTTTCTTTCTTTTCTTTTTTTTCATCCGAGCGTAAGTTCCACCGTGTTTCTCAATACTGCGCGCGCTGTCTGACATGTTTTGATATCCTCGTTCCACATTGAAAATACTGCGTTTCATTACTGGAAATCGCCCCGTCGAGCATGTTTGGATCCCCGTTGTCGAGGTGAAACTCCAAGCTGAAGCTGCTTTTGTGCAGATTAAACATGGCGATTCTAATTGTGGGTATGTGTTTTGTGCTGCTGTTCGCTTGCCTCATACGTAAAGGCGATATATATATATATATATATATATATATATATATATATATATATATATATATATATATATATATATATATATATATATATATATATATATAATATGAAATTGTAGACAAATGAGAACACTGTAGAGCAACACGAAAAACTCCTCATACAGCTTTCTGTTGCTCAATACGTGCTGCGTAAAAGTGTTTTTCCGAGCATGAGTGAACCCCGCGAATACGGGCAAAGTACCTCGATCGAAGCCCCAGTCACGCGGCAATTTAACTTTGCGTGTATTCGCGGGTTTCTTTCACGCTCGGAGAAAACACTTTTATGTAGCACGTATTGAGCAACAGAAAGCTGTATCGGGAGGTTCTTTTCTTTTTTCCCCGTTGCTCTACACTTTTCTCATTGACGAGTTCAATCTAATTGTAACATTTGAGAAGTTCGTCAAGTACTTAAGACTACTTATGTAATTAGGCGGAATGCAAAAAAAATAATAATCTGAGTGTCTCCACGCGACGCCAACCATATTACCTTATTTCTGTTCAGCTACGTGGCATTTGCATAATTTAAAAAGAAAATCTTGGTGCATGATAGTTGGGAAACCCATTGTATAGTCCTGAAAGATATCTGAACTTATCGTGCGTGTCGCTTTTCGTGCGACAGCTCCGCTGTCAATTCAACCGCTTTGCAGAAGGGTTGAATTGTCTGCGACAACTCAAGATGTCTGCGACAGCTTTTCGCCCAAGAACCTCCGACTCGGTGTTGGAAATAAACTTCACTTCACTTCACTTCAAATCCGGGCCAGTTGGTACACAGTTGAAGAAAAAAAAACGCTCACAAAACACAAGAAGAGAGCTTTACACCACAACGACTGGCCTATCAACTGATATTTGATAGTACAGTTGATAGTCCAGTCGTTGTGGTGTGAACATCTGTTCTTGTCTTTTTTGTGCCTGGCGGTTCAACCGCCAACGACGCTACCCGTTCTTGGTCTTCTTCTTTTTTTATTGCGATGAAGGCTTGCCCTTAAGGCATAATTCTTGGAGCGTATTTGTGTATTATATGTGTGCTGTGAGGCCTGTGCTGTGTACGAATTGAAGCAGTGTTACCGCTGGATACATGACATGACAGATTCCACAAAATACCCGTTCTTGGTCGTCCGCCGGAGTTTACTACTGAAGTACTATAGCGCCAAACAGACGACACAGGAAGAAGAGACACGGACGTTCGTCTGTTCGTCTGGACTGTGTCGTCTGTTTGGCGCTATAGTACTTCAGTAATGCACCAACTAGCCCAACAAAAAGTTTTGCGGGCGTTTACTACGCTTCGCCGATGACCCGTCGCGCCACCTGGCGCCGCCACCGGCAACCTCCGGTCGTCCTTGGGCGAGGGCGGCGCGTCGAAGGCCGTTTCCGCGTGCCGCTGAAAAAGGAGCCGGCGTGCAAAGCAAGCGGATATATAGATCGGCATTCACCGACGAACGCTTCTCTTCTCGACCGAGCACGTTTTCGTTCCTCGGTTTTGAATTAACGATTCCGCGAGCGTTTCCTGTTCTTTTTTTTTGTGTCCTTCCTTTTTTTAATTATTTCCCGGCGTACGAAGCGACGCGACGGCGCGTCTGTGTGTCACGCCCTCCAGGGTTTGGCGACGCGGCGGAGTTTCTGCGTGCGAAGAAAAAGCGCGGACTGCGTGAGGGATGCCGGCGTGGTTTCCCCTTGTCCGTCTCTCACTCTTGCCACCTTTTCTTTTACGTTGATGGCTTTTTACTTGCTTCTTTCCTTCTTTCTTGGAGTTTATACGTATGGGTTGGAGCGTGCTCGAAGAGGAGTATAATGGTTTCGCTACGGAGGTAGCGTGATGGGAAGGAGCTGCACGTACAGGTGAAAGCGAAAAATGCGGAGTCGCGGCGCAACAGCTGTTGCCAGCTGTAGCCGAGTCTTCGAGGTGCGCACCTGTTTTGTATATATATATATATATATATATATATATATATATATATATATTTGTGTGTGTGTGTGTGTGTGTGTGTGTGTGTGTGTGTGTGTGTGTGTGTGTGTGTGTGTGTGTGTGTGTGAAAGCGGGATCGAATCCCGGCTACGGCGACCGCATTTCGATGGGGGCGAAATGCGACGAAAACACCCGTTTGCTTAGATTTAGGTGCACGTTGAAGAACCCCAGGTGGTCGACGCTTGCGGAGTCCTCTACTACGGCGTTCCTCATAATCAGCAAGTGGCTTTGGCACTGTTAGATATGGAGCTGTTTCCTGCGATTACTTCGAGTTCCCCAGACCACATCGGATTGCAGCACAGCTAATTGAGGAATGCAGAAGCAGGAAAGCGCATTCCAGAGGAGCGGCCGAGCAAACAAGTTTAAGGCAACAAGTTCACGTGCCAACAAGGTCGTGCGCCGCCGGGATTAGCAGGTGGGCCTCCGACAATGGAGCATGAGCAGCCCTCCCCTTCTCTTCGTTCGAAGTGCATTGCCAGTCTGCGAGGCAAGACCACAGAGAGCCGCCAGGTGTGACACCGCGACACGGGCGCCTACCATTGGCTGAAAGTGGCGTCATCGGAGCGGACTCTCCCATTGGTCAAACATGACGTGACTTACAGTGCTCGAAGGGTTTATAAGAAGCCTTCCAGAGAGACCTGAGATTCTGGGACATGCCCTGACTCCCTGATTCAACTCTCTCGAACTTCTTGCCGCGGGCCGCAGCGTCCGAGTTGCTGCCGGCCCGTAATGTTTGTACGACTGTTAATTGACGCTCACCTCTCTGTAAATAATGTAGAATAAATCACCCCCAAGTTTTGGGTTTTCGTCCCGAAGTCCGTACTTCAACCCCTACATCTGGTGGCAGCGGTGGGATCGCCTCCGAATGCATCAGCTGGTGGCAGCGCTACGGATAAACCTTCGTCAAGAGAGATCCTAAGGAACCGGGAAGAGCGACGAAGAGAGAGCCTTCGTCGAAAGAGGTCCGAAGAAACTGGGAGTAGCGAAGAAGGAGCGAGCCTTCGACCCAGGGAGTCCGGAGGAACCGGCAACAGCGGACGAATGAACCGGATGGCAGGGTGCTGCAACCGTAAGTGAGCGCGTGGTTTTTTTCCTTATGATTCGCCAGACTCAAATGTTGTGTGTTCATTTTGATAGTTCTGGGAATCGGGAGTTTGATGCATTGTGTGTTTGCACAAATTAATTAAGGAAAACAGTTTTAACCACCTGTCGGGGCAGCTGCCATGGATCTTAGAAGGTTGACGAGGTTAGACTTGTTGTTGGTGTGCGACGATTTGGGAGTTGAGGCGGACGAACGGATGGAAACGCCAGCTATCATAAAAGCGATTAACGATAGTGGCAATGATGGCAAAAGCATTGAGCTTGCTTGGGAGGTGATACAGGAACCACGAGAGCGTGTGCGTCGTGTACGTTTGCGAGAGCGCCGTGAACTTAGGAGTAAGCGTCAGCGTGAAGAACGCGAGAATGAACGGAAGCAGGAGCTTCAAGAACTTACTCTTAGGTGTCAGCGTCACGAACGTGAGAAGGAACGCGAACGTGAGCGAGAGGAAAAGTTTGAGAGAGAGAAGGCAGCACTGATCAAAGAGATACAGTATTGTGATCAGTTATTGGCACAGAGACAACGGCTGTCTGAGAATTCTGTTGGAAGTACAGAGCGAAAGAATGAGGAAGTGTCTAGCAGAGTTTCGCCAAAAGCCGACGAGAATAGTAGTGCCTGTGAGATTGGCTGCCGATTCATAAGTGAAGGGAAAAGGCTAGCTGCTAACGATGCCTTAGTGGCAACAGAGGCCGTTAAAGGCCGCAAGGAGAGCGACGAGGTGCTGTGCCAACAGATGACTGTAGAAACAGCTAGGCCAGCTGCGAACAAATTGGCACAGTTACCGCGTGTGTGCGTCGCAGGTAAGGTTAGCGAGGTTGCTAGCGAAGAAAAGGGTACTTCTGACCCGACAGAAGCGAGCACCCATGTCAGGCCAGAGGTGCGTGCAGAAGTGAAGTGCGAACTGGGTGATGCAGTTGAGAGTAGTTCTCGGGGTGGCGAGCTCCGTAGCTCACGAGAGAACAACTGCATTGTTCAGGGATCGGTGCGGCTCTCCGCCAGTCTAGATAGCCTAGAGAGGGATGGTTCAGTTAATAATCATTCGGACTGTGCGCGTGAGACAGTGATCGATACCGACGGGCTGTGTGCCGATGCACAGCGTGCGCTGGGCAATGTAGCAGAGGGCAGTTCGCAAGAGTGCGAGTTGTCTAACTCGAGTAAAGCCTGCTGCATTGTTCCAGAGTCGGTTGAGCTGTCCGCCAGTCGAGGCAGAGCGAGTGTTGATTTTAGTGAGAATCACTCAGACTGTGCGGGTAAGAGGCCGATCCGGGCCGACGAAATGTGTACCGGCCAGCACGAAGCACGAGAAGGCGACATGAAAGCGAGTGCAAAGAGAAAGCGCCGTAAAAAGAAGCGCGGTAGAGACCGAAAGTCGGTAATTAATGTAGCGCCGCCAAAGATGGCGAGAAACCCAAATGGGCAGGGCGCGAGGAAAAAGATGCGGTCGTCTCGGACGATGTTGACGCATCGAAAACGTTCAAGCCACCGGTCAAAGGGGCACCGCGAAGAATGCTCTGCACGGACGCGGACAAAGGGCACGAGGCTGTTAATCTCCTCGTCGTTCCGTAGTTCTTTTCATAGCTCAGCGTGCAGTTCGAAGAAACGCAAGGTGGCAGGACGAGACCAGGTAGGGAGTAGCGACGCGGTCAATCGAGTTCGTGTTGAAAGCGGGGCGCGGGGACGCAAATTGGCAGGAGACCGTAACGTCTTGGGGGACCTGATAGTGAATCAGCCTTTTTGTTGTCTCTCGGCAGCCAGAGTAACTTTCAAGCCGCGACCACCGCGAGGACGGCTCAGAGTATGAGTCAGACATAAGCGTTTGGAAAGGGAGGCGAAGAGCCCTTCCGTAGAAATGGAGTGTCTTGTTTTTTTATTTTGAGCATTGGAAAGTTTTTCGCGATTTGAGTCTAGGATTTCTTTCAATATGTAAGGTATGAGCTCTGCTTATGATTTGTTTGAGAAGCTCCGAGATTTGAAAGATGCGTTTTAAGTAAACATGTAGTCTCGCGAGATGCTCATTAATAAGTAGATAGGCTTTTTTTTGTGTGTGTGCGAGTAACCTGAAGGTCAAGGTTATCGTCGAAAGGCCTATGGTAACGCGCGTGTGTTTTATTTAACCTTCTTTCTTTTTAAGCGTTGAATTTTCTAAGGTTAAGCGCGTAGATTTTCAGTGAGTGCATGATTTGCACGGAGAAGCGTTCTTAGTTCCATTAGCACGTGTCCTGTGTGGACGGAAGGAAGCAGACTTTATGACTGGGTTGCTAGTGTGTGTGGAGGGCAGCCGTATTCTGACTTCTCTGATAAGTACGCGTGGAACGAGTTATTAAAAGACGCATTATTTTAAAAGTTCTGCGGAGTGTGTAAGTCCCGCAAGTTTAATTGTTCGTTTATGTCACGTGTCCTGTAGGACTTTCAGGGAAGAAACGTGAGTAAGCGTAAATAAAAAGTTTGCCTACAACGCAAGTAAGCGTTTTGTTTAGTGACCACAAGGCTAGCGCGCTTGTGATTACGTACTTGTGAGGTTGACCAGATTGTTCAGTGGCACCATTACGTGCGATAGGTACGCCACTGCGATAGATTGAAAACATGCCGTTCGTGTAGTTAGGCCACTTAAGTTATGTTCGGCTGTTTTCATTTGTTGTTTGCATCGTCAACGACCCTTTTGTTTTGCAACAACAATAGTACTCTGGTGTTGTCGGCATTCGAGGAGAAATGGATAGCTGTTTGGAAGGGTGGTTGGAACTGCTTTGTCAAAATTGGGGAAATAAAGGATCAGGGTTCATTTTGACTCAGTAATAGCCTGGCGAGTCAGGGGTGAAGAGCCTGCGCTTACACGTGGGGCAGCGCTGTGTTGTTTTGTTTGTTTGACGTCTGTTCTCCAGGGCCAAGGATCCCGAAGTTCGTCAAACGTGGCTCGACCCCAGTACCCTGCAGCTTCTATCAGCGTTCCTCATGGCCAGCGAATTGAGTTCACCGGCCATTCAGAACAACCGGGGCGAGGACGAGCTGTTAGATATGGAGCTGTTTCCTGCGATTACTTCGAGTTCCCCAGACCACATCGGATTGCAGCACAGCTAATTGAGGAATGCAGAAGCAGGAAAGCGCATTCCAGAGGAGCGGCCGAGCAAACAAGTTTAAGGCAACAAGTTCACGTGCCAACAAGGTCGTGCGCCGCCGGGATTAGCAGGTGGGCCTCCGACAATGGAGCATGAGCAGCCCTCCCCTTCTCTTCGTTCGAAGTGCATTGCCAGTCTGCGAGGCAAGACCACAGAGAGCCGCCAGGTGTGACACCGCGACACGGGCGCCTACCATTGGCTGAAAGTGGCGTCATCGGAGCGGACTCTCCCATTGGTCAAACATGACGTGACTTACAGTGCTCGAAGGGTTTATAAGAAGCCTTCCAGAGAGACCTGAGATTCTGGGACATGCCCTGACTCCCTGATTCAACTCTCTCGAACTTCTTGCCGCGGGCCGCAGCGTCCGAGTTGCTGCCGGCCCGTAATGTTTGTACGACTGTTAATTGACGCTCACCTCTCTGTAAATAATGTAGAATAAATCACCCCCAAGTTTTGGGTTTTCGTCCCGAAGTCCGTACTTCAACCCCTACAGCACGTAAAAACCCCGTAATTTAATTTATATATGAAATCAGATATATTCATGAAGTTCCATGCAGCGTACATCAATTGATTTGGCCGCAGTGTTGTTGGATACGGGACCTTTTTCTGAGCCCCCTTCGAGTTCCCCAGACCACATCGAATCGCAGCACAACTAATTGAGAAGCGCAGAAACACGGAAAGCACATTCCAGAGGCGCGCACGTGCAAACAAGTTGAAGGCCCCCACTTCGTAAGCCGCCGGTGGAGCTATTCAATGCTTGGCTCTTCCAGAAAGCGAGGGGATAGCCCGGCACTGTTCCAGGTAACGTGAGTCCCGAAGCCAGACGGCTGTGATGTACCGGGAAGGCCTGGCAGCGTCGCACCGGCCGCCTTTGAAGAGGGCATTTGCAAGCCAGCGAGGACATACCGCCGGGAGTAGGGGGCCCTCGGACAGTTGGGGCCCAAGCGTCGCCGCCACCCCCCGTCCGCCTTTGAAGAGCGCATTGCAAGCCAGCGAGGCAAGACCAATTCTGCCCGCCTTGGCTCGCCGTCTCCCACCTGGCCTTTGTGACGGCGCGTAAGTCAGCAAGGCAAGACCGCAGGGAGCCGCCGGGTGTGACACCACCGCATGGGCGCCTACCATTGGCCGAAAATGGCGTCATCTGAGCGGGCTCTCCCATTGGCCGAACATGACACGTCTTCCAGACCTCGAAGGGCTTACAAGACGCAGACCGGGAGCAGCAGAAGAACATTCCAGAGATCCCAGAGCATTCCCTGATTCACCTCTCTCGAACTTCTTGCCGCGGGCCGCAGCGTTCGAGTTGCTGCCGGCCCGTAATGACTGTACGACTGTTCATTGACGTCTCACTGTGAATAATGTAAAATAAACCTTCTCCAAGTTTTTTTCATCCCGAAGTTCGTCCTCAACTCCTACAGTGTGGAGGCCCGTTTCTTAAAGAGACACTGTAGAAAAAAAGCAAAAAAAAAAAAATACAGCCAGACAGTTTCGGCTAATATTCTTTAGAAACGCTATTTTCGTCAATTTCGCTTTACGAGGCTGATCATTAGAAGATAGAAGGAGGGTCGATGTCCAAAAAAAATTTTTTTTGTTTTCAATTTCGTAACGTTAGCGCCCTACACGTCAGCGGGACGTCATGGATTTCGGCGAAACTTTTTTTTTTCTTCCGTATTTCGACCACTGTGGCGGCTCACCATATAATAGTTCTCGAACCTTGCTAAGTTCACTATCTGACTCTTTTCGAATAGTTTACTTCCCCCCATTGGCAATCAAAAAAAAGAAGAACTTAACTAGGGTAGGAGTGTACGCCGTCCTAATCCGTGACGTCACGGCACGAGCCGGACACTGGAACTCCAAACTGTGGTCGCCGCCCGCCTTACGTTTTAACGTCTTTCCTGCCTTCGAAAGCCTCCGCTCTCGCCGTTAAGGGTTCTTGTCGTTCTTGTTCCCTAGTGAGGAAAGAGAAAAGCAGAAGGCAGGGAGGTTAACCAGAATAACGTCCGGTTGGCTACCCTACACCGGGGGAATGGGAAAGGGGAAAGCAAAGATCACAGGGAGAGAGAGGAGGGAAGGAAAGAAGGAAATTGCGGCAAGTTCGCTGACGCGTGTGGTTTTACAGAAAGTGCATTAATAGTCACAGGTGTGTTCCCTAGTGAACTGGCGCAATCCACTCTGGGGGATCGGCCGTGAATCGGGGGTGGAGGAACTGTTAGCATGCTTTTTTTTTAATAAATTAGGGTGAAATGAAATAAGTATCTTGCGATTGGGATTTAATGTGTCTGCTGTTACAGGTATGAATAATCAGTTACCTAGATATTTTGTTAATGTTGTGAGCATTGGTGGCTTTCTCGCTTCTTTCTTTCTTTTTTTGTTTTTGTTATTCTAGAAGGACAGTTTGCTAATACAGTTCAAATGACTTTTCTGTTTAGTTTCCCTTGAAAAAAGAAAAAAAAGAAAAGAAATAAGGATCGTCGCGAAATTCCGTGGAATGATTCGATCGTGGCCATGCCGGTCGGCGCTTTACTTGGCGGGGCCAGCGGTATTGTTTCGACGTTCCTATGCAACGAAACTAAAACAGAGGCTTGCGCTACCACTCCCCAGTATGTAGGGGTAACGTCAGATGAACGCGATGACGTATGAAAAAAATGACACGTGGTCACGAAAACGCCACAGGCACTGCACGCACGAGCATGCACCAGTTGCAAGCTTTTAGAAGTATTGTCTCGTGGTGCATACGGTGCACTCCAAGTTGTCTAGCGTCCCAGTTGTGTGCAGTGTTGGCAGGGATGGCTTCCCGCGTGTGCTATACATAGAATGCGGCTGTGCGGATCGGTTGTGACCAGCTGGGGAATAAATTTTAGGTGTACATATTCCCGCGCGGCGACGTGAGATGGAGCGCTGAATTTGTTTCCAGTGCAACCATTATACTCGGGGCATGCGTGTATTCGAAACGGAAACGTGTAGAATATTCGATTAGAGGGAGCCAGTAGGCACCATATCTAATGATACCATATATGAAAACCCCGTATGTTCCCGTATATCATATGGGGCACCCTATCGAATAAACAACTGCAACAAAAAAAGCACTTCCCCCATAACTTGCGAAAGTATGCGACAATGTGCTCTCGTTTCGGTTGACATCTTTAATGGAAACAGCGCAGGACACGAGGACCCATTCGACCAGTTTTGATCACTTCGAGTCGGCATTTTCTTGTGGAAGTATGCCTTTGTTTGGACAAAAACAACGCACATACTTAAAAAAAAGATGTCGTAAGAAAATAAAAATGATACACGTGCGACTGCTTCAAAACGAAACCGAATCACAACACGCAAGGTCATTCTCTCTGGCGCTCTGCATTTGCGTGCATTCCTGTAATCCTCGTAACGCGTGTGTGCTCCTACGCGCCGATACCGGCAAGATGCAGTTCAGTTTAATGTTCCTCGATTGGGCACCCACTTTCATTCTATGCATGCATCGAACGGGGTAGCGTGTTCTGGACGCGAAAAAAAAAATTGTTTTCCGATCGAGCGGTCGCTCGGCCGACACGATCGCCATCGCCAGCGTTCAGGCCATTAACGAGGGGGTGGAAAGAACAAGATGGCAAAACAGGCAGAAGCGTATGTTAACGACAGCGAAGTGATAGGGCCACTTTACCGCGGTGTCTGGGTTCGAGAGCTGATACTAATGCCTTATTATGCAGTCATCATCATCATCATCATCATCATCATTGTTTAGATGTTTTCGTGCTCGAATTTTGAACAGATAAGATTCGGCATTAGTTAGCCGGCTGATGTAGCGGCAGAGTTCAGAGAATCTGGTGCCGCCTTGGTTTACGTAAAGCTAAGTTTAGTCCGGTTTTGTTTATGCTTCTGTCGGTGTGCCATGTTTCCAGACGACTCAAGCTGAAAAAGAAAGAAACAAAATGATATGCAGAGGAATTAGCTATGTAACGCAAATGTAAAATTGGAATTGCGTTAAGTGGGGGGGGGGGGGGGGGCATTTACTGCTCATCTGTCGAGTCGATGTCAGTGTATACAGTGCTTTTGATTTTTGCAGAACTCGAACTGACCTTTTCGCTACCACGGTAACATGGCCGCCACCATCGGCGATGTTGTGCGTCAATTGAGAATTGAACTTTAAACGTATTTGAATCCATCCTTGTGTCCCCCTGAGGAGGAGGAGGAGAAGGTAAAGCTTTATTCAGAACCGTGTTAAAATGAAGCAAAAACTAAGTGCCCTTCCACTTTGTGAAGAAGGATGACCAGTGATGCTGCGTATGTGGGCCACTTAATGGCGGACTTCACACCTCCGCCACTGGTCGGCGCGGTATTGCACTATCTTCGGGATCGGCCCATGTGTGGGGTGGAAAGGGATTGGCAGATCTTGGCTAGAAGAGCGTGTTATATATATATATATATATATATATATATATATATATATATATATATATATATATATATATATATATATATATATATATATATATATATATATATATATATATATATATATGTGGTCTTCTCCGTGTCGCCATCAGTTGCACGTTGCAATGTGGTGAACACGGTTTGTGCATCATGAATGCGGAGCCTCAGAAAGGTGCGACGTATACTGCTCATTCAGTTTCAGTTTATTATTCTTGAAATACAATGAGTGGGTGAGAGGCGATATACAGACGAGGGTCCCAAAGTTTTCTCTCACATTTACCGCTACATCGGCGCTGTTATTTTTTGGGTTTTCGCAGCAGCATTTGCAAAAATCGCTTACCGCTCCACCGGTAGTGAAGGCGGATGATTCGCCATTGCGTTCTCTCAACTAGTGTTCCTTCTTCCTACGCCTGGCTGATCGCCTGACAAGCTATACTGCAGGTGCTGGGCGGTGATTATGATGTAAACGGCGATTTGAAAGCATATCATTAAAGCTTGTATCTCTCTCCCACACGATTTCCTCAATTATATATGCATGCGCCAGCAGTGACATCTCACTTCCGTTTCACCTGTCGCGCAGGAAGTCGCTCAGAGACGTTTCACCACAGAGGTGTGTACCCTCCTGCGTCATCGCGATGAATAAATGACGAGTCTCGTGTCTTCACCAGATTCTCCGAGGAACGGTAGCAGAGAGTCGGCTGCATGCGCAGGCGGGTGTGTCGTGGACAAACAATGGCTTCCCCGATTGCGGCAAAGGGGGCTGCGGTAGGGAGAGAGAGAGAGAGAGAGAGAGAGAGAGAGAGAGAGAGCAGGAGGAGGTTGAGGGCGAAAAGACGGCCGTCCGACGTGGCGGGGGAGCCAATGAAGATCTTCACCCGCAACGGCAGGTCCGACGCGCGAGGGGCCCCGGATCTTGTTGTCATTTAGATTCCTCTCTCTCTCTCTCTCTCTCTGATTTCTTCGCTTCTCGGCGCATCGTTTGACGGCTTTTCCCGATCGAACGTCATCGCGTGCGTGGAATACCTCGTCGCCCGCCGCCGAGGCCGAGCGTACATACACTGAAAGACGGAAACAGTACGGTATGGTGGCTGGCACTGTGCGAGCACGCAAGAATGGGAAAGGGAGACTCGCGGGGAAAAGGGAGCGAGCCGATGGAGCGAGCCGATGGAGCAGTCAAGGTTCCTGTGTGTTTTCTATACGCCCCTTACTTCTTTTTCTTCTTCAACAGATGAGTTGACAGTCGGGGCTTGTGTCGTTCAGTTTCTTTGCTGTGTGTAAGTGTCCTAATTTCTGCGCCTACATTTTTTTTTTGACGCCGGGAAATCATACCAACTGACTCAGCTGTCTGTTTCAATACGGCTTGAAAGGTGTTAAACCAGGGGGAAAGAATGCGACGTACGCACTAGCAAGTAGACTACGCGATGAGGCTCGATTCTCTTTATGCAAATTTACGTTGTGCCTTTTTCTTAAGTTATTTTTTTTTGTCACTGGTTTTCACATTTCAGTCATGAATTGTACGAAGCGACTCAGATCTAGACCCTGTTAGTATATGTCTTTCTAGGCTTTTTCTTTTCTTTGTAAGTAAATTAAGCCTTCCTATGAGAGGAGCCTCTTTAAGCCAGGAGAGACACAAATTCTGAGGATGGGTGGCCACGCCCCCTTGGCGTTCCTGCACCGGCTTGTCGTGACGTCACGGGTTTGTGAAGGCGTGTCATCCGCTCGGGCCCACATAATCGTTTATCTTCAACGAAGGAATGCAGTGTATTCTAGAGGAGCCGAAAGATACGATCTAGTTAAACTTCTTCGACTTCTCCCGTGCCAAAACGACCACAAACGATCAGATATCCAACTCTACGAGGGAAAGTAACTTGTATAAGCGACCTCTTACAACTTTTTTTTAAAAAGAAAGCACAAGTGCAAATAAGGAAAACGACCTACCCAACGACATAGCAGCCATCACGTGCTTATCCAACTTTGCCAATAATGTTACCAGTCATGTGTCGTTGTGTTAACACTTGCTCACCAAAATATATGTACCCACCCCTCGTGTAATACCCCTCGTGGGTGTTTAAGGTAATAAAATGAAATGAAATAAGTCGAGAGAGTTCATCATCATCATCATCATCAGCCTGGCTACGCCCACTGCAGTGCAAAGGCCTCTCCCATACTTCTCAACTACCCCGGTCATTCGGGGTAGTTGGAGTTATTCAACGCGAGTTATTCAAACACAAAGTTCCCGAAAAATTCCTAGGTACACAGACGATGTTTCGCTCTTCGCACCTCTTCGCGCAGCACCGCGGGGCACGAAGTGCAAGGACCTTCCTTCGCCTCCTTCGTTCATTGAGGCGGCTGTCATCGTCGCGTAGTTGAAGGAGGCGCGTTTATTTGCACGCGCGCGGTGCGAGCCATCGAAAGTGGCGCTCTCGCCGTTAAAACAAGCGCGCAGTCGGCCGGCCGACCCTCTGCGGGAGTGCACTGCCACTGGGCGTGTTATGGGCACCTATGGCAAAACAAACAAACGGCCCGCCCCCGAACGGAGCAACGGTTCTACGACGAGCCGCTCGGTTGTGTAGCTTGTCGGTTCGCGCGAGTCTGCCCAACGCCTACGCTTTAACACACGCGCGCTCGTTCGTTCCTCTCGCCGATCTCTTTATGTGCCACATCGGTGGCAGCTCGGCTCGTTTGCCTCGGGCAAATATACTTTCGGCGCTTTCTTTTCTGTTCGTTTCTTTTTTTTTTTGGTGGCGTTGCTTCTATTTTCTGCGACTCGTACTTTCTGTTCCGCAGTTTCCCGCCCTTTTCTCTGGCTTGTCATTGCGGCGTTGAATTAGTCGTTGGATTCGACAGCCAGCCGTCGCTTGTTACTGCGTTCCCACGTTTTTTCCGGCCTCTTATGTTCTGTTCTTGGAGGTTAAGAAGAGAAAAAAAAAAAGACATGTCCAGATGCTTGGGAAGAAGCTTGAGAGGAGCCAATTGGGGACCGCGCAACGAACGATGGAACGAACAGTATTAGGTGTCGCGTTACGCCACGGGGTGGCGCTGGTGTGGATTCGAGAGCAAGTGTGTGTAGCCAATGTTCTGATTGACGCTGTGGAAGGAAAAAAAATAGCAGATCCAACGAGTTGGAATCTGCATGCAGCGAAACTTTGTGTGAGTGCATGAAGAGTCGAAACACGAGTTTGCGTTTTCCAGGTTCTTCTTTACTTTCTTTGCCCCGCACGGCTGCGCATGCGCGGAGGCGAGCGCCGTCTGGCGGTGGTGCAAGGAACTCAGCGGTGGTGACGTCGCGTGCGTCCTCCGCTGTGATTGGTTGACCTAATCGGTGAGAGAACAGCCGCGCGGCACTCACGGTCACGAAACCCCGCCGAGGTTCGAAAAACTTGGCTTTTAAAGTTAGAACATGGCAGGCCATGTAACTCGTGGCCTATTAGAGTTACGTAATGGGTGCCAATGGAAGCGAAGCGCAGTCGAGGACGGCAGGGAATTAGGCGTTGTGGTGAAGTGAGGAAATTTGCAGTCCTAACTTTGAATGAGCTAGCGCAAGAAAGGGGTAATTGGATGTCGCTGGGAGAGGCCTTCGTCCTACATTAAAATAGGTTAATAATAACAATAATGATGGCGATGATAATAATGACATTCTGTCCTGTTGTGCTCTGTGTTCCACTCCTAAATCAGTACTGACATGACAGTTTTAGCTTGCAATTCTTTGTTTTCGCTTGATAAAATGGAGATAAAGACCGTCTAAACTTTCGAATAAAGTAATTGTAAGAAATGTCCGGGCGCCCTTAGCAATTTACTGCAATACTTGTTTCTACAAACCAGGGGCCGAATTCACGAAGCTTCTTGTTCCTATGTGCCGGCCACACAATCAATACACATCCAACGTCGTGATTGGCTGAAATATGCATGCCCCTACGAGCAATTTTTCCGTAAGAATGTTTTTGCGAATGCGGGCATAGTTTCGGTTTGGGTACCGAAGAATTTGATGCGCCGCGACGCCACAATACGTTGGCTCGCTTCGTTCCTGAGATCGCTGCGGACACTCGACGCAAACGTGGCCAAAATAGGCGCGCAGCACTCTTGCTTGCTTTTTGATTTTCGAAATCATTTTTTTTTCTTGAAGGGCCCCTCACCAGGCCTCATAGCAAATTTTGGTTATACGCTGGAAGTTGTTACGTGTCCTTTAGGGAGCCTTCTGCCGAAAAAAGAAATCAGATCGGCTTCTTAATAGCCGAGATAGAAATCTTTCAGGGCTGCGAACCCATGATTTCTGGAGGCGAGCTCCACGGCCGAGCGAGACACACTCTCCACTCGCCCCGTCTAGCCTCCGCCAGGGAAATTCCTTCCCTGCGTTTCCCTATAGCGGACCTCGAGGATCGCTTGAAGCATACGTCACGGGCATGCGCCCCGCCTTCACATTTTTTTCCTCGCTTATTTGCGGCGCGCCGCACTTCCGCTGACGGCGTCGCGCGCGAACTATTGTGATTGTCTCGTTTCGCGCAGCGTACGATTTTTTTTTGCGCGCTGTGCTCGAGGACACCTGACTAGTGATATAAGTCAGTGCTACACGAATGCCGAGGCAGACACAATCTCGCGCTGGAAGACGGTAGAACATGGCATAGTTTCGCTGTCTGCGAGCGAGTGCACGACGTGGGTACAAGCAGACGAAACGGGAGTGCATCTCTCTTGCTGCCGTGCGAAGTAAAACAAAAACATGCAGACATTCGGTTTGTGTGTTTTATTATTTCTGTAAGCTTTAATTCGTCTATTCAAGCAACATAATTAACACATATTGCCTCGAATAATTCTCGAAGTCGCGTGTCACCACGAGCGACGTCACAGTGTAAACACGTGTATGTAGGCATACTAGCACGTGTACGTCATCCTCCGGCTTGGAGCGCGGCGGCCGCGAGGAGAAGGAAAAGCGGCGTTCGGTTGGAAATTTCGGGTCTTCGGGTGGCGCTAGCGATGTAATGCTTTGCAGACACGATCGTTATCGCGCAGTGTATGCTCTGCGCTTGTCAGCTCAAACTGGTCAGACCTGGTGAGGGGCCCCTTAAAGCCATGCTTTCGTTGCTTGTCGAAAGATCGCAGGCTCTATCCCCGACTCTCAGCGGCTGCATTCCGACCTGAACGTAATGAATGAGAACGCTCGTGTTGGCGAGCTTTGGGTGTTCATTAAAGAACAACAGTTGGTGAGTTTTATTTGAGCTGTTCACTACGGGAGGTCGTGAAGCACATATGTGCACAGCTTCGGTTTCTTGAATACATCAGTAAGGCTTCCAATCAATCAATCAATCAATCAATCAATCAATCAATCAATCAATCAATCAATCAATCAATCAATCAATCAATCAATCAATCTCAGCGCTGCCATCAGCTGTTGGAACCTCAGTGCTGACACCCGTTGTTGCAACCGGACCGTTGGCGCCCGTTGTTGCAAATGGGTCGCAAGCCCCAAGGGTAGCGTTGGCCTGGCGGCCTGGGGCACACTGGAAGCATCCGAAGGTCCCAGCAAAGCATGAGGCGACTGCTAACAGAACAACTTGCTTATTCTAGCATCGCAAAGAGCGGGCGGTCAGGTCGACCGAAGTAGAGAGACGGGAGAGCACGTTACTCAACAGAAGAAATCGGAGCCTCTCTCCTGGCGTCCGGGGCCAGCTGCTCTTATACTCTCGGAGTTGAGAGCAAGAGGGAAGGTCACGGGACGACACCACGTGACAGCGGCGACGGACGGACTGAGAGACACGTTGGGACAAGGAGGTGACGCATCAGCCGGGCCGGCGCCGGTCAGACCTCCTCGCTTCACACTGGGGGAGCTCCTCTCCCCGGCTGCCGCGCTTTGACAAGCGTGGGCACACACACACACACGCACACACAACGACACGTGGCACTGAACATGCCGGGACGCGCTCGGCGGGGATGCGTCGCGGCCGCTCCGAACGGGCCAAAATGTCCGCCGCTTTGAACGAAGCCCCGGCGTCCGTTGACTCCGCGCCGGCTACAGCGCGCGTCATAGGCGAAACGTAACAGCAGCAAAACATGAAATGGAATAAAAACAAAAGAAAGTGATGCGGTGGCCGCCTTGTCCCCTACCATATAGTTCTGCGCCCGAACCCTTCCAATCAAGCTCAGCTCTGTAGGTTTGTCTGCCGGTCTGTTTCTTTTTTTCTGTGGAGATTTTTGACCTGCGCCGTGCTGCGAAACCAGAGTTCATTGCTTCTCGCCTGCGGTGCGGTCGGTCGAGAATCCGCCCCCCCCCCTTTTTTTTCCCGCACACACTGTCCCTGTTGTAGTCTAGGTGCCAGGTCTGTAAACTTCCTGTCTGGCACATCGCTCGAGTTAGAGCTGCTGCTCGCACGCGCGCCGTTCCCTCCTCTTTATAACTTCTTTCTTTCTTACCTTCTTTCTTTCTTTCCGTTTCCAAAGCGGCAACCCTTTTAACACCGAGCTCTGGGCGGGAGGGCGACACTTGGCAAACATCCCTGGTTCGACGACCCGAATCTTTATCTTGCTCGTGTTTATTTAACGACTCTGTTCGTATATATTTTCTTTTCACTCCACATCAGGTCTTCGCTTTCAGCGACAAATTTCTGTATTCCAAAGTGGAATATACGTCTTGCCCATCGTCGCGTTCCGGCGCTTTCGTGTATTTGCCATCGACAGGCTCGGCCGTTGGAGAACTTGGAAGAACAGAGAACGAAACATGCGAATAAATAAATAACCGAAGGAAGGAAGGAAGGACGGACGGACGGACGGACGGACGGACGGACGGACGGACGGACGGACGGATGATGGATGGATGGATGATGGATGGATGGATGGATGGATGGATGGAAGGGAAGGAAGGAAGGAAGGAAGAAAGAAGGAAGAAAGAAAGAAAGAAAGAAAGAAAGAAAGAAAGAAAGAAAGAAAGAAAGAAAGAAAGAAAGAAAGAAAGAAAGAAAGAAAGAAGGAAGGAAAGAAAGAAAGAAAGAAGGGAGGGAGGGAAGGAAGGAAGGAAGGAAGGACAAGCAACCAAACAAACGAATAATGCCAATTTATTTTAGTGGTATTGAGTAATACAAGCTCCCGTAATAATTGTTCACTCCTACAAAGTATGGGGATACTACTTGTTCTATAATTTACGTGCACATGGTTTCGGTAGACACTTGTGTTACGCGTTTATTGGATTCTTATACTCAACGCCACCCCACACCCCTTCGCTTGCTCTTTGGTCCTTTAAGCGAGTAGTAAACGGTGCATGACAGTGAAACAAACACTCTACTTAGATATATGGCTTACCGGCCGTGGTTACTTAGTGGCTTTGGTGTTGCACTGCTGAGCACGAGGTCGCGGGATCGAATCCCGGCCACGGCGGCTGCATTTCGGTTAGAGAGAAATGCAGAAACACCCCTGTACTTAAATTTAGGCGTGCTTCAAAGAACCCCAGGGGGTGAAAATCAATTCGGAGTCCCCTGCTACGGCGTGCCTCATAATGAGATTATGGTTTTGGCACGTAAAACACCTTCATTTTTATATATCGCTTGTCACTGCAGTGTTCGTGTATATTCTGCATATCAAGCTTTGGGTGTATTTTTTCTTATTTTTCAAAATTGTTAGCATTATATGCAATAGTTTTCCGACTGACCTTGCCCTTCAATAACGAGAAAAGTTCACAACACTTATATATGTTTTGTCTCAAGCTTTATATTGTCTGTATCCATTATACTTTTGACAGTTAGTATGTTGCCTGTATGCATTGCTTATTCACGAAGATTCCCTCGTTGCGGTCACTGATGTGACTGACAGTACTGACAAAAACATATAATCAGTCAGTCAAATAATAACGCAATAACTTTTTTTTCTTCGAAGAGTCTATCTTTATCATTTCGTCTCATCCTCTTTATCTCTCTAGTACTACGCTCGCCTCTCCGAGATACGTCGGCCTCCGACGTTCCCACGGTCTCTCATTTTATCATCGTTCGTCTCGGCAATCCTCGCCCCATGGCTCGCTAGTTGAGTGCATCGACGCAGATAATGGAGAGGTTTAGCGTGCCCGGTGTTCCGGTAAACGCAAGCGGACTGGGCGTTTTACCGGATAAGTGGAGGCGCAAACGTTAAACGTGCTGCACGCTGCAGCCACCTGGTGGCACAAAGTTCCAGCAAACAAACACAGAGCTAACATTGCAGTAACCAAGTGCACTCTACTTCGCTGCTGGTGCAATTTTTCGGCAGCGGCGTAATCGTGTCCCTGCCGAAAATTTACACCAGCAGCGAAGTAGAGTGCGCTTGGTTACTGTAATGTTAACTCTGTGTTTACCTGAAGGAACTTTGTGCCACCAGGTGGCTGCAGCGTGCAGCACGTTTAACGTTTGCGCCTCCACTCATCCGGTAAAACGCCCAGTCCGCTTGCCGGAACACCGGGCACGCTAAAAGCTATCTAATACCCTGCAGTGTCAGCGCACCGGGAAGAACCGCTGTGCGTAATATAAACGCGCGTTGAGAAAAAGCCGCGTCGACTTCACAGTGGGCAAACAGCAGTTGAAGAGTGGGGCGATGAAAAAAAAAAGAAAATTTCTCGCGCCTCTTACTGGAGGGAGAGATAAAGTTTGACGTATCAGAGATGGCACATACGGTTCGGCCGTCTGTTGATTAGAAGCGCCACAATATCAGGGCTGCACCGCGGTGCTCACTGCACGCTACTATATCGCTGCACCGGTGAGACGAAACTTATATAGAAGCACTCGAACGATGGACAGCCTCTCTCCCGTGTTACGTCTTCACAACTGCCGGTCGCTCATTGTTTTCTTTTAGTCTAAATATTGATTTATCAACGTTAGTTCTGTTCGATCTGTCTCTCTCTCTTGGGTGGTTCAGAAGTCGAACGGCTGTTGTATCTAACAGCGCCGCTGACATGTTGCGGTGCGAAACGTGCGTCTGGGTTCTGACGCCGCTCGACGTGTTGGAGTACTTATAGACCGGGCCGGAATTTATATGGAGTGATGACACCGGAGCTTATCACCAACCCCGCTCGCTCTAACCGTTTTTAGTTGGTGCGCCGCGGGAAAGAGAAATGCGTTTTTCTGTTCTTTTCTTCGCTTCCTTTTTTTTTCTTTTTCTGGCGAGGGGACTGCGGATTGAAAAAAAATGGGGGAGGCCAAGCTCTAACGGCGCTGTGTCACGCTATAGCTTCTCGCACGTGAAGCGCGCCATTTAACGGGCGCTGCTTAGTTTTGCAATTACTTGTTCTTGCACTACAGCACACACACACAATATATATATATATATATATATATATATATATATATATATATATATATATATATATATATATATATATATATATATATCAGGAGTAGCCAACAAACACCAAGATGGGGAAACGCCGCCGCGGTAGCTCAATTGGTAGAGCATCGCACGCGAAATGCGAAGGTTGTGGGTTCGGCTCCCACCTGCGGCAAGTTGTTTTTTCATCCACTTTAATTTCCACTAATTTATCGTTTCTTCATTTCATCTATTCAGCACAAGTAATTTCCCCTATGATTGTCCTTGGTGTTTGTTGGATACTCCTGATATATATATATATATATATATATATATATATATATATATATATATATATATATATATATATATATATATATATATATATATATACATATATAATATATATCCAACAAACACCAAGGACAATCATAGGGGCAATTACTTGTGCTGAATAGATGAAATGAAGACACGATAAATTAGTGGGAATTAAAGTGGATGAAAAAACAACTTGCCGCAGGTGGGAGCCGAACCCACAACCTTCGCATTTCGCGTGCGATGCTCTACCAATTGAGCTACCGCGGCGGCGTTTCCCCATCCACTTTCTTGGGTATTTATGTGTACTAGTAGAACCCTGGGAGTGTTAGCCAGCGCCACCACTCCTATGTTTTCCTTGGTTTCAGCGTTTGTTGGCTTCTCGTGATATGACTAATAAAAATCGGGCCCCTCGGTTAACCCCTTTTCTTCTCGTTTACACACACACACACACACACACACACACACACACACACACACACACACACACACACACACACACACACACACACACACACACACACATATATATATATATATATATATATATATATATATATATATATATATATATATATATATATATATATATGTGAAATTGCCGCGCGTCTGGCTGCTCGAGGAGCTTTGCTTGTATTCGTGAGCTTCTTTCACGCTCGGGAACACTTTAGTGTATAGCACATATCGAACAACAGAACGGTGTATCGGGAGTGCTTCATGTTGCTCTACAATTTTCTCATTGACAGTTTTCATCTAATTATTATAATATTTGAGAAGTTGATTAGTTCATTAGGACAAACTATCTAATTAGGCGGAATGCAAAAGCAAGTTATCGAAGTGCGTAAAAGCGATGGCAAACAACATCGACCTTGGTTATGTCCAGCTACGTGGCATTTGCATATTTTTAAAATTTTTGTGCGTGACAGTTGGGATACGGTGCATATATATATATATATATATATATATATATATATATATTGAATTTTAATGTTATTTTGCTACAAAGGTGCAGTCGCAGCCAGAGGCTGAAAACACCGACGGATGCTTTGGTACCTTTGCACAGTCTTACGTAATAATAGATGGAAAAAGAATTAACAGGCGAACTAGATACAAACATAGAAATCGTAGGTTCACTGCAAGTGTTGCATAGGAGCCGCTGACAGGTGGAAAGTAGACATATACTATGTTAATACAAAAAAGCCGTAAATTTAAGCAAATAAATATTGCTTTGTTTAATTTTTTTGAATATGTTCCGAGACACGCCAAAATGGATGCGTTGACAGCTCATTAAGATTTCTAGTTAAGTGGAAGTTTAACAGTTTTTTGCACTTGTGCCACTTCTTGCGTGACAGACACTGTGTCGCATGCTTATACAGCCGCTTACGTGACCCTATGCTACCGTGCAGCGTTCCTTACGCGTTACTGCATCAGCAAGCTGTATGCACGCGCTCTTTTATGTATTGATTGCTTAACGTGCGGCAGACGGCTCACGCAATCACAACTCGTCCTGGGGGGTGGGGGGTGGAAAGAACGCTTATCGATTATTATTATTTCTCTTTCTTCGTAGTTCTGACCGTGCGTGCAACGCGGCGAACACGTTGGTCAACACGACCTTCGGCAGCTCATTCTTTCGACGCGCGTGCGCTGTTCTTGCGCAAAATCTGCTCGCTGCTTGCGGTCGTTTCGAATCGACGGTAGCTTCTGTGAAACGCTCGGCAAGGCGGCGGTTTCGGTGTTACTTTCTACGTCGGGTAAACACTTAACGTTTTAAGTCGGTTCGCGCAGTCTCTTGTCTGAAGACTCTCGCGTGTCACGTGTGCCTCCGAAATGCGTGACCACCGAAACGTTTATTTGTGGTAGCAGACTGGCGTGTGTATGGCGCGGCGTGGCCAATGTCGTCTCGTTTGAAGCCATCCTGCGTGTCTCATGTCTAATCGAGCAAAACAGGGAATAAAAGCAAAACAGGGCGGCAGACGAGAAGCGTAGGTGTGTACCGATGATCTCGGAGGCAACACCGGTTGTTCGCCGAGTTCATGCTAGGCGGCGCGGCACATTACTGCGTCGCAGAAAATTTGGAGGGCGTGCAAGCTTCGCCTTTAAGTGAGGAACGCGATAGCATTCAACGATCCCCGACTGCTTCTCACGCTTCCCGGCATCTGCAGCTTATGTAACCGTCATGCTTACCGGGAAACGCCGACGGCGAACGCTATGCACGAAGGCGAGCTTTCTGGTAGAAACGCGGCCTCTCGCGTGGTCCGATCCTGGAGATGGTGCACAGCCGCGCCAAAGAAATTGCATCGTTTTCAGGTTTCTGTTATCGTTTGGCACTTTTAATGTTTCACTCTGGAAAGGTTGAACGTAAAAGAGATGCGCTGTCGGTGTTTTGTGTCGTGACATTTTTTTTTCTGGGCTGTCATTCTCGAAATTCCGAGGAATAACTTTGTCAAGAATGTGAGACACGGAATACGACCGACTTCTGTGATACAATGGTTTGACAACATAACCCGCATTTATACCGCAACACTAATATAGCAAAGCGTGGCATATATGCGTATACCTAAATACACCCGGCAATATTTCGCTCACAGGACGCCAACGCTGGCCACGACGCCGATAACGGATTTCCTGCGACACGAGACCCTTAACGCTGTCGCGTTAAAACACAAACGCTTCGCCAAGGCGCACCTGCAGCGACGAATGAAGAGTGGAAGCAGGTGCATCAGTAGCAGCTTGTGCAAGAGAAGCCTTCAGCGTGCGTCGCAAATTGTCGTTGTTGCCTTTCAAACATCCCTCAAGTGCTGTTTTATGCCAAGAGCCTTTATATGTTCCTGGATTCTTCGGTTCCGCGCGCGAAAGAGGACAGAAGAGCCAAACGAAATATAGAGAGAAAGTGCGATGCAAGTAGTGACGCAAGCATCAGCGTTAATGGAAGCTAAATAAAAGAACGCAAACATCTGGGGACGAGTGGCCCATTGCCTTGTATGCGAGAACGCAAGAGCAAGAGAAGGGCGATGACGAAAAAATGACGGACCCCGAAGCGGCGCGAAAGAAGTAATCGACGGCGTAATGCCCCAACGTTGACCGAAGGTGCGCGTCAGAAGCAGCTGGAAAGCGAGGGGCGGCATTGTTACGAGATGCCTGGCCGCAGTGGAGGAAGTGCGCCGGTCTCTGAGATCGCGAAATTTTTTGTTTTCATTAGATAGTGGCGCGTTCCGTTCATTCGCGGGGTCACTAGCATGCGACTTAACAGGAACGTACGAC
Organism: Dermacentor albipictus; assembly: GCF_038994185.2. Classification (NCBI taxonomy): domain Eukaryota; kingdom Metazoa; phylum Arthropoda; class Arachnida; order Ixodida; family Ixodidae; genus Dermacentor; species Dermacentor albipictus. The sequence continues at coordinate 1,429,090 of NW_027225594.1, forward strand.
ATGGAGGAAACCTCGAAATTCCCTCCCGCAACGAAAGCGCGCCTAATCGTAAAGAGATCTCACGTATTGCACATATACGATTTCTGCAGTGACAGAACGATTGCACAGCCACGTTTTCTTCTAGGGATCTTAGTACGAAACAAAACGTCAGAAGGGTAGTGGATTGTGCTGTAGTTGGTACATGTTCTACTGTGAAGAACGGTAACGCAATGCTGTTGCAAATTAAATTCAGTACAGTTCAAAAGAAAGGTGGATCTTTATAGATTTATCTTCCGAAAAAAAAAAAAAGAATGCCACGAGTAACTCTATAGCTCTGCTGTCGTTCAGCAATACGTACACTCAATCACCTTCGTTCATTCATGAATTCATTCGTTTTTTTTTACGGTTGCTCGAACGTTCGCGAACGCCACAAGCGAAGGGCGCGCCTGCCCACGCCGTTCGCGTATCGACTTACGCCTGTCAACGACCGAGCCGCGCTGTCTTCGCTGCCGCTGTCCCATTCATAACGCTTCCTTGCCTGTCATACTACGACGCTCGCGTGTTGTGTTTCACGCAGCTCTTGTGACCGTTGGTGGTATCGTTGTTTACAGCGACGTACCGGAGTTGTTGACGGCTCCGGTCACTGCACCGAACGTTTACTTTGTTTACCGATACTCTTCACCGCTTTCTTTTAGTATTATTATCACAATTTTGTGTGGAAAGCCCGCTTCGTCATTTCTTCCCACGCGAACACACTTTTGCGGTTTACTGCTTACAGGGTCGTATATATCGTATGTGACTCCTGTTCTGTTCGCTGGCTGCCTAATAGTGTTTTACTAGCTGGCTCCCCATGACGCCTCAATGACTTGCTTGTTCGCTGTGACTCTTATCCATCTAGCTATGACTTTTCTTATACTCGCTGCCTATTTCTGACTTTTCTTCTCGCCAGCTGGCTCGCAATGACTCCTTTCTCTTCCCTGGCTTGCTGTGGCCTTTTCCCTTGCTGCTCGTTATGACTACAGTCTATCGCTGCTTGTTATGGTTCCTATTTTTCTCGCAGGCTCTCTTTGGCTCCTCTATCACTCGCGGGCTTTTTATAACTATTATTTTGCTCACTGGTCTCCTTGACTCTACTTATCCTTGTTAGATTCCTTTCTTCCTCTCTGTATCCTTGTGACTTCTATTTTCCCCGATGGATGATTACTCTTTCGTTCTTTATGACCACATAACACCGTGGTTATGACTTACATTTTGGTTGTGGCTTGCTATGTTATCTCTTTTCGCTCGCTTTCTAGGACTCCTTTTATGCTCTCTGGTTCTCCATGGCTTTTTTCCTCGTTAGTTCTCGATGACTCCTCTTTTTCTCGCTAGGGTCGCTTTTCCTAGTTGTTTCGTTGTCACACCTTGTCTCGTTGGCTCTAGAATCTTGCTCGCCATGATTTCTGGTTACTTGCTCGCAATGACTCCTCGATTTCTCGCTGGTTCTTCTTGACTTTCTCTTTGTTTGCTGGTTCTCTATGACTCCTCTATTGCGCGGTATTGCTCGCTGTCTTGTTGCGTCTGATCTTTTACTAGCTGGCGATTTAAATACTTTTTTGCCCGCTATAAATTCCATCCCCAACTTTTTTCACTATCATTCCTCTTTCTAACTAGTTCGCTATTACTCCTGTTCTCTTCGCTGGCTTTCTATGACACCTCTTGTCCTCGCTGGCTCGCCATGACTCCTTTTTTGCTCGCAATGACTCCCTCTTTTCTCTTTGCCTCCTTAAGACTCCTGTTTCCTTCGCTGCCTTTCTATGAAAATTCTTGTCCTCGCTGGTTCGCTCTAACTCCTTTCTTGCTGGCTATGACTCCCTCTTTTCTCTTTGCCTTGTTAAGACTCCTCTTTTCTTCTCTCGCTTTCTATGACACCTCTCATCTTCACTGGTTCGCCATGACTCCTTTCTTGCTCACTATGACTCCCTCTTTGCCTCCTTACGACTCCTGTTTTCTTCGTTTGCTTCCTATGACACCTCTTGTCCTCACTGGTTCGCCATGACTCCTTTCTTGCTCGCATTACTCCCTCCTTTCTCTTTGCCTCGTTAAGACTCCTGTTTTCTTCGCTTGCTTTCTATGACACCTCTTGTACTCACTAGTTCGCCATGACTCCTTTCTTGCTCGCTATGACTCCCTCTTTTCTGTTTGCGTCGTTAAGACTCCTGTTTTCTTCGTTGGCTTTCTATTACTCCTCTTCGCTCGTTCTCCCCGACTCCTCTCTCGCTCGCAATGATTCTCCTTCTCTTCGCTGCCTCGCTAATGACTTGTTTTTTGTTCACTGGCTGGCTGGGAATTAAGGCTCCGCCGTGCGTCCGCGGGTATCCCGACCTCACGCTGTCGAAAGTGTGAGGAAAGGACGTTGTAGAGCTTGCTTTGCTGCCAGTAAAAATTTGTGTCCATTTCGCCGGGGGGCGGGGTGGGGGGTGGAGGGGGGTGCGCATAACTCAAGCCGCCGTCTTGCCTTGGCTAGGTCGGTGTACGCGGTACTACGTGGTGCCAAGACACCGAGTAAATGGAATGACCGAGCTGAGAGACACGTGAGTTGAGGAAGTCGGCGACCGTAGAAGAATAAGAAAAAAAAAGCAAAAGAACCCGTCAAGTAATGGCCGGAGCGCTTCTGTTTACGACTAGCTCATCCGGGGTGCCGAGAAGAAGCAATAAGAAAAAAAAAAGCCCAGAAATAATGAAGAAAAGCGTGGATGAAGAAGTGGCATGTAATATATATATGGTGTGTGAACGTGCCCCGTATGTGTGTCCGTGTGTGCGTGTGCGCGCGCGCACTTTTTTTTTTCTCAGCTACTCAAACATGCGAGCGTCCGGATGCGCTCGTAAACAAAGTGATCATGCGGGTACCTGACGAAAGTTATATTGGAGATCTCTGACGAACGACCTGCACACGGGGCCGGTGACGGCGATGCGATTGGGACGGAGAGGCTCGAAATTACTGAGCCCGTCAGCATTGCGACAGGCTTTAACTGCGCCGGGGCCAAGCTCTTATATTTTATGATCCCCTCCTCGAAGCTCACACAGGGCGGCCGTTTTTCTTTCCGTCTTTTCTTTTTTTCTGTGCGGGTGGGAGAAGTAAAACTCTCGCCTGTGATTAATTGACGAATTTTCACATCCAGTCACTGAGAGATAAACAAGTTTCGAGAAAGAAATTAACAAGGAATGAATAAAACAGTTTCACGATTGCGTACGAACTCGGTGACTTGCGTAGAGGAGTAGTGTATACATTAAGGAATGCCCTGCGTAAGCTTGATTTATTTGCTTTGTAGGGAAAAGCCATTTAGACGCTTACGTTGTACTCGCGTTGACAAATTCGCCCAGCGCCGTAAATTCTGAAGCGACCAGTGAAACAGCGACAATTTCTTTCTTTCTTTTTTTCTTCCGCTGTCGTCTAGGTGCTGACGTCACGCCTCCACCATATACGCGAAAGTGGCGTCCGCTCAGGGAGTTGTCCAGCGTCCACCACTGGCTCCGGTCTTCGGATTAAATCGGTGAGTGTCGCATACGCTTTCTCATCGCACTTTCTGCCTTTTAAGCGAAATAGACATTTAATGTAGCCTACTAAAAGTCAATTATTAATTACCGGGGTGCGTTTGGTCGTGTCCCGCATCGCCACACTTCAATATACGAATAACTGCTCGAGACATTACGTTTGATTGCTGTCCGTGAGAATGCGGTATCACTTCAGCGTCGCAGTTCGTTATGACACGATCCATAATTTTCTATATGTTTACTGTAACTATAATCTCTGGCTTTTATGTCGATTGTGTTGCTACACGGATGATTTACTGCCCGTAGTAGGCGACGTCGTATGCTAAAACACGATAGATTTTTCTTTTCTTACTGAAATGAAAGCAAATAGACGAGTCCTCGTAGTGGTGTGCTGACGGTGGCTACACCTTTTTGACTTGGTTATTGACACCGAAAAAAAAGAAATATGTATAAAGCATTGCATGAAGGTAATGCGTAAATAAAATAAAAGCACGTGTATCGACACTAACGTGAAAGGTCTCCGTATAACAAATCCTCATTGAAACAAAGTCCGCGTATGTCTCGAACACACCCGTTTGTTTCAGGCGCTCTAATAAGACATAGTTGCACCCGTTGGACCCGATGTGATACAGTCAATGTTCGTCACCAGTGCCAGCGCCTTCAAAGAAGTTGAAGTACTTTCGTTGCTTTGTGATGCAGCCCTTTTGATGTGGTGAAGTGGTGGTTTTGGTGAAATGAAGTGGTGGTTTTGCAACGACTTCGCTAAATTAACACCAATTCACTTTAATTATCACCAAATGTCGTGGGTGCGACTCCCACCAGAGGTCGAGGGTTCGATTGCCTTAATAACCTCTATCTTAATTGACTGTGGGTAATTAATTTCCATTATTTAACTTCGTATTAATTAACATCAGTCGTCCTGGGTTTGAGTGGCGTAATGAACTATACCCTAATTAAACATGCCTTATCGTGCTGGCTATCTAACGTGATAAGCGATCGATCGATGAGAGTTGATAAGGGTTTATACGGGGTCGGATCAAGTTCCATGACAATGATAATGACACCGGGCGGCTGCGTGGGGGATGAGCAAGTGGCACAATGCTTGCGCATACGTAAGACAACTACCAGAGGAGCTTCTACGTGAATTTTTATTTTTTCCTTTATTTCGCGCTCTCCTGCAGCCTGTGTAGCCATTCCCTTCGTAATAATTTATGAGGAATGCAAGGCACACTGTACCTCGTGAGGCGAAATGCGCTGTTCGTCCTTGTGCGTGCGGCAGCTTTCAGTTTCCTTTCATATTGCGCGGGCTTTCTTTGGATCTGATTATGTAATTAAGCGAAATACAATAAACACATTAACTTGCTCCGTACAATAGCCAACAACGTGCATTTGGTCGTGTTCTCCCATAGAGTGCTCCAACATATGTTTAAACCTTGGCTAAAGTTAGCTGGAACACCCCGTGTATGTCGTTGGAAGGGAGAACGTAAAGCTATTCCAGTCTTTTTTTTTTATATCCGAAATTCATCATTATCCCGCCGTGATAGGTCAGAGTGGCTCGGGCTGCACCCTGTAAGGGCGGGGCACGAGCCATTCTGGCATATCACGGAACACTAATGGCTGATTTGGAACAAAAACAGTTTGGAATTCCGCCCTTTCTACTACGTACGTAATTTATCTAGACATCCTGTCGACGAAGCCTTCACTTATATTGTATATCAACCGCTCCACGAACCGGCCATTGACAATCTGTCGACTTTGGCCCTGCGTTCCCGCTCCGACAAACAACGCCAGACTCTCCCGTGTGGCTCGAGTGTAGACTAGACGATCGGTCTTTTATGAAAGCAAGGGTCCCGGTAGCCTGGCCTCGCAGCTCACCAGCCCATCGAAAATTAAGCCACACGAGATCTTCCGCAGTACGGGAAGGTAATAGACTTGAGTAAGCCCGACTGTCAGTGTTTAGATGCGTAGTGGCGCTTGCTTAGCGCATGTGAACGAGCCAGACTGTTCTCACTCTCCGTTTCTCTCACTCCCCCTCCCCTCTCCCTCATCACATCCCCTCACCCATCCCTCTACCTCGCCACCAGTAGGATAGCAAACCGGACAAGTTAACTTCCCTGCCTTCCTCCCTTTATTTTCCTCTACCCTCCCCCTTTCCCACTCTGTCTTTCTTTCTCGACCCACTGGGGAGTTATCGTCAGTAAATGATGAGCTGTGCTCGTTTACTCGCATAGCCTATACAGACTGCTTATATATGGAGCAGTCCGTGGAGCAGTGCACTGAACTATATTTGTAAGGGCTGTCGTGTGGTGCGCACTATTTGCCGGGGCGCTTTTTTCGTCCGTGCCCGATATATCGAATGGCAGCTACGTTCTGGCGCGCACACGAAAACACTGCTGCCGCCCTTGCGCCGTAGACTCGTCTCGATTTAAAAAGCCGCCATGCCCGGCGCATAAAAGAGCCGTTAGTCCCTCGGGCGTAAATACGGGCGAACGCTCTCTCTAGTTTTGTAATGGGCAGTATATGCTCGCGCGCGCGCGCGCGCGCTCTGAGTACTGCGAAACACTTCAACTGTGCGCCTTCGTTTTGTTACTGCGAAACACTTCAACTACTGTGCGCCTTCGTTTCGTTCCACTATATATTCGCGGACGCGTTATAAGTTGTAGGTCTCCTAATTGCGATTACAAGAAGGGGGGGGGGGGACGATCGGCGCGCTTCGAAAAAGTTTTCGAGCTCCGTTGCGCGCCGCATTGGGAAATCGCGTAGAACGAGCTGTACGGCTGCATACGCAAGCGGCTTTAAATGTGCATTGCGACAGTGGTGGCTTTTGAGAATTAGGCAAAGGGGGGGGGGGCGGTAAGGAAAGAGGTTGTAGCAGATATGTAAAATTGTGTCGAACGAGCTACCAGTATGGAAGATCCTTTGATTGCGAATTAAAGGCGCGCATCTTGGAGCCGCAATGAGAGAATTTTTTTTGTTACTTATTTGCTTGAAAGATATTATGGAAGAGCTGTAGGCTCGATTTTAATCAGGAGCAGCGACTTCGGAGTAGTCACACTGTAGCGGACGCTCACACACGCAGTTGGGATTCGGGTATTATCAGTGTTCTTATATAGACCTCGTTATTTGTACTACAAGAGGCGCGGCTGTTCAGCATGCCGATGGTATTAGTATTTCGTCACAGTAAGTAGTCTCAAGGTTTCAGCGAGTGTTTTCTTAAATACGCCGGGTTGCACGAAGGTTTCGCGATGGCTGTGCTTTCATTTCGTCCTTCCACGAGTATCGGCGGAGCAGTGGAATACTTATACGCCAGTGAAAGTCTTGAGAACTTGATTGTGGAGATAAAAGAACACATTGTTAATTACAATGCCGCGTTATAAAACATGCCCGTGGCTTGTGTCATCCATAATTATGGTTAGTATATATATATATATATATATATATATATATATATATATATATATATATATATATATATATATATATATATATATATATATATATATATATATATATATATATGATGCTCTTTCAGAGTGAACTCCTTAGGTGTCTGTGGAGGAACATGCCGAGCTGCTATTGTGCAGGCGGCTTCTGGTTTCGCTGATCTCTAAGCTCATATATAATAATACACACCTATGCAAAATTTTAGTGGCAGGTGAAGACAGGTGCTTGGTGCCTTTATCGTCTTTCAGGGATTCTGTGATGCGATGCACATTTGATCATTTTAATCGATATTGTGAAACGTTTTTGATAAGCTATGCGAAAAAAACCCCCCGAAAGACAAAACAAAAAAGGAGCGCGAGAACTTTATAGAACTGCAAAGCACGCTATATTCATCTCAGGCCTGAAGCGAATTCAGGGATAACTATCGTTTCTTCAAGTCGGTTGGTATGACTGACCGGTACGTTGAGTACCACGGAAAGAAGTAAGAAGTCATGTCCTCATAAACATTGTAACAACCGTTTTTCTTGGCCCGAAAGCATAAGATAAATGATAACATCGCGCCTACTATATAGTAGGTGGGCATGTTGCTGCTACGGTCTTGGGGTTTTCGTCTCAACTGGCAGTGTTCGAAACGCGCATTGGTCGTCCGCGACGGCCTTGACCGTCTATACATATCGAATCGCTTTCAAAATCTGCACACGGACCGACGGCCAATCGCATTACACGCCCAAATCACATTCCTACATACAGGTCCGCAACGCATCCGGCTTCATATCCCGGATTGATGTTTCTTTTTTGCCTTTTGTCTTTAGCGCAAACGGCTTCCGCGTTAATTTTTAAAACGGATTTGAAGCAAGATGCGCGTTATTACATGGATCGCGCGAGGATATGTGGCTCTGCGATGGACGACGATTATGAGCTGTGTAGAGAATTTAATCTCCCACCCTAAGGGGGTTCCGGAGAGAACCCTATCGCGGAAACGGGCGATAGTCCACGAAGAACGATCGACGGCGTCAATGTATGTACATCGCGAGCGCCACAGCGCCCTCCTCCTCCTCCGTTCCGGGTCTCCCCCCCTCATCTGCGATGCGTTCCGTATATACCCTCGCGTCACGCACGGACAGCCTGCCGAGTATACATACGTAGCTCGCGCATTAAGTCGCCGCGGTTTCGGCGGCACTCGAGCTTTTCTTTTTTTCCTTTTTCTTTTTTATCAAAGCGCTCCAGGCAACGTGGCATTGCGGGGTCGCCTGCATAACGGGCCACAATGCAGCGCACGTCCTTAACCCGCGAATGCAGCAGCGGTATTGAAGCGCGCTCGCGCTGCCTTTGCCCCCCCCCCCCCCCCCCCTCGAGACGTGCCGTGCCGTGCTGGCGGTGGTGCGGCAAATGAAATGCCCCCCTTTCCCATTTCCCCCTTGCCACCGATGTTGTCCGTGTCCACTGCGCCGCGGGCCAGTGAGGGGGTCGGGAGGGGGCGGGGGAGGGGTCGAGGGGTTATCACTTGTCGCCGTGCAAGCGGTGGTGCGGCAAATGAAATACCCCCCTTTCCCCCGATGTTGTCCGTGTCTACTGCACCGCAGGCCAGTGTGGTGGGGGGTTATCACTCGACGGGGGTTATCACTCGTCGCGGTCGAACGGCGTCCGTCGATCGCACTCGCCAGGGCGCGTGCCGCCGCCGCCGCCGCCGCCGCCGCGGACAGCTTCCGAGCGCCGCGGCGGCTAGACTAGTCTTTTACAGTGTATATAGACTTGGCAAAAAATGAGACATCCACCCAAACGCATAGATATATACGTGCTACGATTTACTTCTCTCGACCTTGCGGTTTCCGCAGAACTTTACGTCATAGACTCAAGTCTATATATATATATATATATATATATATATATATATATATATATATATATATATATATATATATATATACACACACACCAACACATACTTCCATTCGTTCGTGCTTAAGACGTAAGCGGAATCCTATCATCGATGTCCGTTTCCATCACCAGAATCTCTGATCAGCGCACATTTGAACTCCCGCTTCTCTTTGTAACGCCGTAATGTCGTGGAGAGTATTCAAACGAACGAACGATATTAATAAATTAACAAAAATAATTAATAAAAATATCAAATTAATAACGAATTAATTAAGTAATTACTGAATAATTAATTGCTTAATTAATTAATTAACTTCATTTCTTTGCCTAAAACACACGCAGAGATGAAGGTGGCGGCCTTTGCCATGCTGACCCTGCATCCAGGACTTTCGTGTCACTTAGCGTCGTTCGAAACGCATTTCACGGTTGCTGCTTGTAGTCGTCCGTGACGACGCAGCGGCCCACATCGAAACAGCGTCACTTGTTGCAAAGGATGGCTGCAACAACGTAATTGAACCGTTTCATATGCAGCCGCTTCCGCACGCACATGACATCACATCTGGGATGAATGTGCTGCGTAATCGCTTTCGAGTCAGTCTTGAGGGGGCAACTGCAATCGCAGTTGGGCCCTTCTGCAAGGTTTGAACTTCTGATACATGGTTTTCCAATCCAAAGTTATTATTATTATTATTATTATTATTATTATTATTATTATTATTATTATTATTATTATTAGTAGTAGTAGTAGTAGTATTGCTGGAGTCAGTGTGCCGCCAGGCTTCTCTGCTAAGCTAACGAGTTGTTGTTGATGATGATGATGATGAGTTCTTCAACATTGGCACAAACCGATTGCGGGGGATAGACCGAGAGGCGTATGGTACTGTAATAAAAAAATACAAAGGAAAAGTTCAGGAGCAACAGATCGCAAATCAAAGAAAATAAGCCCGTTCTCCCCCCTCCTTGCGTCGTCAGCTTGTCACCACAGGTAGAGCGGTTGAGCTGGTTCAGTAAAGCACCAAGGATAAACGCTTGCTTGTTTGCACGTGCAGTCGAGGTGAATGAAAGGTTACCCGTGGCAAGGGATGGAAAAGTTCGATGGGAAAGAGAGAGAGAGAGAGAGAGGGAGAGAGAGAGAGAGAGAGAAGTCGGCACATGCACTTATACCCAACAACACCGGGGTTTTCCGCAGATGCGCTATCGGAGCGCGATGAGGAAAAAAACGAAGATTGAGTCACGTGTCGGTGGGTGGGTCTTCCAGACGGGGCCACGCTTAAGTCGTCTAGTGCGTATGCGCTCGTAAAACGGTTAGCACTGCGGTTTCCGATGGGCTTATCGTCTCCCTCGACGAGTGGGAAAAAGAGAAACAAAAAATGGATCGCCCCCCTCGTTTGCAAACTGCGAGACAGCTTTGCCGCAAGTACACACGTTCGGCGCACTGCACGAACCCGGAAAACTGGGCGAATATCGAGGCCTCTGTTACGCTAACCCGAGCAGAAAAAAAAATAAAATAGAAAATAAAAAATAAAATGGCTGTGGCTTAGGTAAGGTTAAGCCCAGGATGCGAAGCATACTAGCCTTTATTTTAGTTGTTGAACCACTGTTTAGCCTGGTGAACTGCTGTTGCTTGGCTATATTTGGTTCGGCTAGACGAAGAAACAACTCATGCATTACTTCTTCGCCTTCAAGAGTGGAACGCGACAGCGTTCCCGTCGACCCGCCAAGGGGTGTAAGACAATGGGCTACAGGGCAGCGACTACGCGCCCCGCATTGGACGCGGTGAGCGTCGAGCAAAGCAGCGTTCGGCGCGGCAACGAAATGTGCGCCTGAGCAAGAGACGCACGCCTTAGAAACAGCGCGTTTCTAAGGCAACACCGCATTCACTAGAGGCGCTTTTGTACCGCTTTGAAGCGTTGTACTCGTGGCTCAGTGGTAGCGTCTCCGTCCCACACTCCGGAGACCCTGGTTCGATTCCCACCCAGCCCGTCTTGCAAGAGTTGAGCCAAAGCCACTTCTCCTCTGTCGTGACGTCACGGTGTCACGTGATTTCATGGTCACCGCCGCGCCTGAGGAGCTGGGTTGAGCCCTCGTAATATGCTTCGCATAAAAAGAAGAAGAAGTTTACGAGCGTGATTGAGATGGCCTAGCTTGGAACGTTAAGCGATCGCTCTGCAGCTCTTCTTCCCTCTGAAAGAGAGAGCGAGAAAGAAAAAAGAGCGAGGTATAAGTTTTGGCTAGCACGAAACATTTGAATGTTATAACCCGTGCCTTTGGTATGACGTAAAAAATAAAAGTGGTTCCACGTGGTTTGATTGTAGGTGACAACGGTGCTTCTGTACTAAGAAATTTTAATTTTTTGCCGTTTTGATTGCGCAGTCCTACGTAAATCTCATTTCGGCGAATAAAATCAGCTGGAAGTCGGCGTTGCCCGTGTTGTTTCTTGTCTCTCTCCATAAGTTTAACGCGGATGATGTAAGCATATATATAAAGAGGGAGGGAGAGGCCGGGAGGGTAGCCACGGATGTCTACTGGCTACCGTTTTGTTATCCTACACTTGAGGGAGGGGAAGATATATAAGAAAAGAAAGAACGTAAAGAAGGAAAAGGAGCAAACAATCTGTAAATGCACTACAAACCCTCTCGAACAGAAATATTCGCTGAACATTCAAAAGTCGCTTTCCCTTTTTTTCTCTCTCTTTCTCTCTTTAAACTCGCGAAAGCTGCCGCTAGAAGTGCGTAGTAAAAGTGAACAAAACGGGCCATCTAAACCATATTGCGTGTTTTTGAGGGAGACAGGGCATTACAACCACCTGTGGACACGGTCGCACAGGCGGTTGTACAGTCCAGTCACCTTCGGAGCAAAAGAAGAAGGAAAAAAAGAGAAAGCAAAGACGTTTTAGGACGTTTGTGGCCTTGCGCATGCAAGAAGGCCTCGGCGAAGGTCCCAGTACACCCTTCTTTTTTGCTCTCGAGATCAGCTTGAGATCGCACGCACTCATGACAGTCGTAAACAAAATTACACCTTTTTGCCACACAACAGTAATCGTCATCTGTCTTGTCCGCGCTTCCTTTCTTTAACACGGCGAGCCCGGTACTTTCCAGTAACGAACGGCATGCCCGTTATCAGCGTGACATTATTAGAGAGTTTTAGTATAGCGTAAAATCCTTGCGTTAGCGTTAGCGTGCGACGCAACGCTAACGCAAAGAAAGACTGCACTGCGCGGCACAAGGTAGTGTTTTAGAATAGCGGAACGGAGAAAAGCGTTAACGTTAACGCAGACAAATACAGCGCCATCTAGATGTAAAGACACAAAGTACTGGAAAGCCAAATCCACACGAAATGTCGAGCTTATCCAATGCCGAATCCGCAAGTGTGTCCCTAAGTCAAGCTTATCGAAAGCCACAGTCGCTGCGTTCATCACGCATGTAGGTGTTTGGTTTGAGCGTTGTTTTGTCGAGAGTCGCGAAACATACCGATTAATCTTGGCATGCTGCGATCGAGTGTTCTGTGGGACCCATATTACGTGTCCTTTTTAAGTTGGGATGACATAGACACCCTCATGCTTCGGGAATCAGAGCGACCGCGCAGGTTCTACGTGTCCTCAAGATCCACTCAACGTCGAAGCTATACCGGAGGGGACGTTTCGCCGGCGATTTCTCTTCCAGAGAGCGGATTTCCCACTTCTTTCCAATTTTTTGCAACGGACGCCCACCTTGACGTCCATCCGAATGGGTTCAAGGCGAAAACCTCCTTCACGAGGTTCATATCGTCGTCGTTGGTAAAACGCACACGCATTGTGACCACAGCACCGACCACACTACTGTGTTTTGCCGCGGAAAACATGACATGCATCGGTTCCACATGCGGCTTTACACCAAGCGAACGAGCGAAATACACTTGGGCGCCATCTCGAGGCGGATACAGCAAACACATTTAGCAAACCCATAGAGTTGCTCTACTAACTCTATGAGCAAACCCTCTCGTTAAGCCTACTGCGCCGCTAATCGAGAACGTATATCTTAAACAACGCCAATTTGTCACCTGTGCACCGCTGTCGAAGCATCATCACACAAATCTAAGGCGAACACGAGCGTTAGTGGGGAAGGATAGAGCCTAGCAGTGCAGGCAGACGGCTCGATAGATCCGAAGCGGGCTGCTCTCACTTCGGCTGGCGCCGCCATCTTGCCGTACGTAAGGCACCCCTTGCGTGCGTTAGCGTTCAACGCTAAATCCTGAAAATAGCGTACGTACGTAAGAGCTCCAGCAGCGTTTACGTATAGCGCATGCGCAGTGTGGTGCACGCAACGCTAACGCTAACTCTTTGCGTTTGCTGCTTTACGCTGTACTAAAACTCTCTATTGCATTCGCGACAGGAAAGTAGCGGGCGCGGCGTTTTCAAGAAAGGAAACGCAAGCAAGGCAGATGACGATTATACACTCTTAAAACGGTCGCACCCTTTGGGGCGTATATTCGTCCCACAGCGATAATCGTCATCTGCCTTGCTTGCGTTTCCGTTCTTGAAAACTCGGCGCTCGCTACTTTCCTGTCGAGAATGCTATGTCATGCTCGTAACGCGCATGCCGTCCGTGACTGGGAAGTACCGGGCTCGCCGTGTTAAAGAAAGGAAACGCGGACAAGACAGATGACGATTATCGTTGTGGGACAAGATACGCCCTAAAGGGTGTAAGTTTGTCGAAGAGTGTAGTTGGGCGGCAGATACACACCCCAAAGGGTGTGCAGTGCTCTGTACACTCTTTGGAGAATTTACACCCTTTGGGGCGTATCTTGTCCCACAACAATAATCGTCATCCGTACTGCCCGCGTTTCCTTTCTTTGACGCTGCGAGCCCGGTACTTCCCAGTCACGAACGGCATGCGCGTTATCAGTGTGACACAGCATTCTCGACAGGAAAGTAGCGAGCGCCGAGTTTTCAAGAAAGGAAACGCAAGCAAGGCAGATGACGATTATCGTTGCGGCACAAATATACACCCCAAAGGGTGCAACCGTTTTGAGAGTGTAAGAGGGCACAAGAATTGCGCGCGATCCGCTTGTTGCTCCTTCGGAGGAGGAGCGACTGAGCGTTCGTTAAATGCGACGCCCCGACGCACCCGACACTACTAATAAGCTTGTTTCGTGGCGGGAGAGAGTACTGCCCCTTCCGCAGGAGGGGGGGTTGGGCGAAGCTCTGTGTTACGAGATTGTCGCGAACAGGCTTCGAGCTTACGCGTCGGATTTCCCTACGGGCGGCACAGTGCTCGACCCGAACGGGCTCGCTCTCTCACAAACATCGGGGGCGCATTTCTCGCATCGACCGGTGCAGTTCACGCATGCGGGGTTCACGGAGTTCCAAGACCCCCTCCCCCTCCCCCCAGTCAGACGTGGAAGCGATAGTAATTGCACAACTTCTTGCAGCGTTAACTTAAAAGTTATTGCGTACTTTACGAAATTTACATGCAAAGCCAGTCTTATACGACGCGCTATAAATACTTCTCCCAAACAACGTACGTGTGCGCGAATTCGCGCGAGACTGCTCGCACCGTGCCCCCCCCCCCCCTCTACCCTCCCACTGCTTGCTTTGTTAGCGCCCGCTATGCGCGTTGGATAGAGATGTCTCTGGAAAGACCGAGGTTTCGGAAAGAACTTGCATGCGTCAGACTCGCCCCAAATTGGGTTATTTACGGGGGGAATATTCTTACTCCTCGTTTCTCTCTTTCTGCGTTGTTTCGTGCGACGGGTTCTTTCAGTGCGCCAAACACCTTCGAGCAGCTCGCGGAGGCACCGCTACGTGTACCGAGATTTCTTTGCGCTCCTTGTTTGTTTGAGCATTAAGAAGCGCTCGAGCGCGGCTGAAATTAATGCAAACAGAGACGACGTATATATAGGCGTTAAAATCGCTGGAACCGAATGTGTCGCGGGGCTTTCTACCGCGAAAAAGCAGAGAGAGAGAGAGAGAGAGAAAGAGAGAGAGAGAAGGAGGGAGGAGGAGGAGGAGGAGGAGGAGGAGGAGGAGGAGGAGGAGCTCTGTAGGATGAAGGGCTTACGCAGCCGGGCTAATGCGGCAGTTTGAACAAAGGCCTCCGGCATTTGTCGTCGTCGCCGACGTTGTATGAATACGAGCCGCGTGCTATAGGCGACGTTGGGCGAGATTTGCATTACGCTCAATGTTCGGTCTACGCGCGCGCACACACGCTCTCCCCTTTCGCGTCTCACTCGTCTCGCCGGCTGCGCGTGCAGTGAAGGGAGAGTTACAGGCGCCCGAACGAAAGCCCCAGCTACGGATTCTCGGGTTGCAACGACGGGCTCGGGCCATTTGTGGCGTGGCGTTATGCTGCCCCGAGCATAGGCGAGGTGAGGTCGCCTTGGCCGCATGTTCCGGTAGTGACACGGAATGCAAAAGAACCAAAACAATACAACTACAACAAGAAACAAAGTTTGTAGAGCGCTTACTGCTGACAAATTGGGCAACCGCAGGTGGATGAAAATTATATCTAGAGGCCCTCCCGATTTCCTCACTTCTCACCAAGCTTTGTGCACGTGAATAAAATAAAAGGACAGACAATGCGCTGGTAGCAAACATGATAGTTGTATCCATGTCAACTTTCGTTAGAAACAGAATTACTTTTTTCTTGAAATGTAACAGAGGGTAGAGGGAGTCTTAAATAATTATGCAAATTATTAAAGAACGGCTATACCGCTTAATTTGGTCTTTATTCCATATCTACTGCGTACTTTTGCTAACAAAATTTGTGATTCAAGGCAGATCTGGTGTTACCGTAAATAAAACAGGACGCCTTGTCAAATAAATTCATTGCAATAAGGCTGTCTATGGTTTTGAATAGTGCCATGACTAAGTGATAATTAACCGGATGGATAACTTAAAGGATTTCATATGTTCCAAAAAGGGCGTGGGCCGCGAGGGTGTTGGAGCCCTTCCCATGAATGTCGTTCCTATGTATATCTCACTCTAAAAATGTTTCCACCCTTAAGGGTGTTGACTTGTCCCGTCGGGGAGACCACCTACCGTTAGACTTTAAAATGTTTTATAGCGTGTGACAGCGAACTCCGACTAGACGTTCGACGACGAAGCACGTGACCGGACACTGCGTAATAACTCTGACAGCCATGAGCGCACACAAATATCTGACACGAGAATATGACAGCGATAGCTTGGAAGGTTTATGCAATGCACTTTTCGTGCCCGCCTGTCGCAGCCGTCGTCATCTTTGCTTACTTGCCAGAAAGAAAAGTCGGCAAACAGGATAACTTCATTGGCCCCCGCCAACAGCGCGATCTTGCTCCTTAAACGCGAAGGGTGTAACCGGCGGGACAATTAAACACTCTTTATACACCCTTTACATAGAGGTGGCAAAAAAGAAAACGTTTAGCGTGCGATTTGTCGGAGCGGCTCGCAGCTAAAGCTGTACTGCATGGAACTTGGGAACGCGGAGCGTCGAAAACGTGGCAGAAAGAAGGTGGAAGGGGGGTGCGATTGCGTTCCTCGGCGTTTAAACATACGGGAAAACCTCCTCGTTCTTCCACCGCTCATTTGTCTCGCGTTCTGCACGCTAGGCAGGCTTTGGAACTGCGCAGCTTAGGTCACGTGGGAGGAAAAAAAATATAACGTGAAACATAAGGGCCATCGAATAAGCTTGCGCGCGCAAACGCCTGTGTTCTCGCGCTTTTAAGCGCAGCTGGGACCGAGTAAGCACCCAGGAAAGAAAGAAAAAATAAACGAGGAGAGGCTGGGTTTGCTTGGTCGCGTCAGGCCGGGGGATTAAGGTTAGTGCGGCTGAACGGGCCGCCCTCTGGGGATTGAGATGCAATGCCTGAGAGAGCTGTGCAGAGAGAGAGAGAGAGAGAGAGTGAAAGAAGTGACAGCGCGGGCAGATAGCGAGAGAGGAGGTACGGAATGCGGGGAGGAGACAGTGATTGAGCGACTGGGATTGAAGGAAAGAGCGGCAGCTGGAGAGGCGATAGAATGGACGCGCAGGGTGAAGGAAGGAGTCAGAAAAGAGAGAATGGAGGGAAGGAGTGATATCTAAAGTTGGGGGGGGGGAGTGTAGTGAAAGACAGGTGTAGAATTACCGAAGAAGTGAAAGACGTAGTGAGAGAGGTAGAGAGAACGATAAAGGAGTGACACTAGGACGGATGATGAAAGATACATTGCAAAATGAAGGGAGGACTGAGAAACAGAGATAGACGGGGAGAATTGAGAAAAGGAAAAGAGTGAAGGGCATAAAAGTTTAAGCAAAGATTGTGCGCAGAATGAAGGAAGGAGGGAATGGAAAGGGTGAGAGAAAGAATGGAGGAAGGTAGGTGGGACAGAAGGACCGATAATGGAAGCGTTATAGAGTTTATAGATGTCATACATTGTAGAACCTAACGCCGGCTAGCAGAGCAAAGCGAAAACACACTTCGACACCAAAACACATCAAACAGCTTGCTCATCTTAATCTGGCCATGGAGAGTACACGCGTACAAAAAGAAAAGAAAAAGAACAGGCAGAATGCCTTCATTGGAAATGATTACTTGGGTTAATGCGATTATCATTCGAGTGGTGTGCGCATGTGTAACTTGTTGATGAGAAATTCGTTAATAGCATACATTTAAATAATTATCTCTATGTTATATAATTACGGAGCGTAAGTTGTCTGTTCAGTTACATACCCTGCGCCACATACCCATACCCAGTAGTAACCCAAGTTGCCTGCTTGCTTAGGCTTCCGGTTTTGTTTGTGCTGAATGCTGTCTGGCCCAGCAGACAACTCTGGAAAGAGCGCCGTATTGACAGGTGTATGAGGTACGCCGTAGTGGGGGACGCCGGAATAATTTTTCCCGCGTGGGACCTTAAACGCGCACTTAAAGCTGAGTACTGAAGTGTTTTTGCATTTCGCCCCCATCGAAATGCATGCAGCAGCCGCGGTCGGGCATCGAACCCACGTCCTCTTCGTCAGTAGCGCTACGACATAGCTGGCCGTAGCCACTTAGCCAACGAGGCGGGTGACGTAATCTTTGAGTCGTCGTGACGTATGATAAGCTGGTCGATCATCGGTGAGCGCCGGACTTGCATATCATGTAACGAGTGATTGTGACTCGATGGTAGTTTTGTCCCCCCTTCTGTATGGTTCCGTAGGGGATACAGGGCGTTCACAGATTAAAAACAAAAACAAGAAATACCGCGTCAACGACGACGATGATCGACGACGATGAGTTAATCAAAAGGCAGAAAAAGAAAAAAAATGTCCGCAAGGGAGCTAAAGAAATTTTAGTACATCAAGCCTGAGGTTGTAAGCAGCAGCGGTGAATATTTGGCGTGTATGCAAACGTCTCTCCGTGTCACCGGGCACATTTTATTTACTTCCTTATTTTGCTCCGGGCCACGGTACGCGCACGCCCTCGGTCGTAAAAAAAGAAAGAAAGAAAAAAAAATAGGAGAAAGGAGTGTTTTCGTCGTTGCTCGGCGTTTCGCGTTGAGAAGAGGCTGCCGCTGCTGCCATAAAGGGGCCCGACGCGCAGTAAACACAGCTTAGCGAGGCGTCACCCGTCTGTAGGGATATAGCGCTGCTGCCGCTGCCGGTTCTGCCAAAGGATCGGGGCTGGCATGTGCCGGCGGGTACAGCGCCGAAGGGCCCTGTCGGCCGTTTCCGCCATCACGCGGAACCTGCGTAAGCAGTCTGTATGCACTGTACAATAATTTACACCCTTAAAAGTGAATAAGGGCGTAAATCTGCGTATAACTCCTGTCATTACACCTTTTCGCTATAAGGTGTAAATATGCGAGTTATACACAAAGGTACACCCTTATTAACTTCTAAAGGTGTAAATTATTTTGCAGTGTGTGTGCGTAAAATAATTTACACCCTTAAAAGTGAACAAGGATGTAAATATGTGTATAACTCACCCTTACACCCCCAAAGAGGGCGTAATGGTCGGAGTTACATCCTTGTTGACGTTTAATGGCAAACGAAATGGGTATAGGATGCGTGTGATCTGCACGGGCTCAGTCATATTTAACCAAAACATGCCTTAATCACCTTCTCCTTCCCTTTTACGAATGCTGCCGCGGAGATATCTGGCATGGGGATGCCCTTAAACTGCTATAGCTTAACGCGTGCTCCTTCCAAAGCGTCCGGTGTAATTGTTCCTTGCAGCCTGTGTTTCTCAGAATTAGACCGCTAGGAAGGACGTGGCTTGGTTGTTCGGCCTCAGTCTGACGACGGCCGCATACGTTCGCCTTTGTCGCGAAGCGGGAAAGGCAATGCCCGCGGCGCCGCGAACGAGTCGAGATGGAGCCGACCCACTTCCTCTTCGTTACAGCCGGCATCTACGTTCTTCAAATGCCGTTATAAAACGAGAGTTCTGTCTCTCTGTCTGTCTGTCTGTCTGTCTGTCTGTCTGTCTGTCTGTCTGTCTGTCTGTCTGTCTGTCTCTCTTTCTCTCTGTGTGTGTGTATGTGTGTGTGTTTGTGTGTGCGTGCGTGCGTGCGTGCGTGCGCGTTAATGCGCGCGTCTGATGCGTTTACGTTCGTTTACGCCGTTCGTATACTACCATCGGCGACTTTCCCTGGGCCCCGCCGTATATACGGCGGCGGCTGGTGGGACTGCCGCTGTTCGCTCGAGAGAGTCGGCTTTCACCGTCCATTACGACAATCGGCCTCTTCGTCGAAATCCCCGGGCGGTGCGCCACTTCCTCCGTTCCCCGCCGGCTTCTCCCGCTTCTCCGAACCCATCGGCGGCTCCGAGTCGATCGGCCGTAATTTTCGGCGCCGCGACCACCGTTTCTCGCAGCGGCGGTCTCTATTACCGGCCGCGGGCGGCGTGTGCCCGACGGTGAAGTCCATCTATCGGATAGAAAGGGGTTTGCCAGGGTGGGTGGGTGGGTGGGTTAGGGGCTTGAAGGGGAGGTCGTGAATCACGGTGGCCGCTTTTCCGCGAAGCAGGTGTAATTGCCTTCCCGCTGCGCCGCCGCAGAAGCGCATACAGTTGCGGCCTGACGGTGCGCGGAAGAAATCAAAGAAGAATGGCGGCGCGCTGAATGGGGACTGTGTAGTTACGTGCAATGTTGCCGGAAAAGCAGAGATGACGCGTTGAAGGAGCGTCGTTTATCCGGGACGTTGACAGCGCGCGGGTGTGCCTGTGGGGCGGGGGCGACGCTCAGACGACGTAAGCGTGCTGAAGTCTTCGTATCGCTGTATGGGCTCACGTATAGTTGTCGGATCCCGAGAAGCGTCGCTGAACCCTTTGCAAGAATGTTTTGTCCGGAGCCAGTGGGCATACGGGAAGTTGCTTTGTCGATAGCCAAACACACGCGTACGATCTGCGCGCTTGAATTGTACGCGGAAACTTTCCTGAAGGTTATATCTTTTTTAGAGGTGTCTGTGTGCAAAATGCTGGCTTACAGGTCCAGCGTACGCTGCGCTTCATCCGGCGTAGAACCTACTCGCACCTCCATCAATCTTCAATGAAAAAAAAAGAAAGAAAAGAAAAATGAGAGAGAAAGACCGAAAAACATAACTCTCCCGATTTATCGCAGCTAATTATTGTCTGACCGATTTATTGCCGAATTTATTCATCTCGAAAGGTGCCAAAGGTGGTGGCGCTGGTGGCGCTGCGAGCATTTGAGGTGTATAGTTACGGTCCACTACGGCAACTCGATTAGGAATGACAGCGAGTGAAAATCGTGCGAATCGACGCATACGACGAGATATACATTCGCTTCTAGGCTATCCAGGCCATCATTAATGCAAGTGGCGCAAGTTGGACCATCACAGCGAGTAGAACGTATATCGTTCGGCGTATTAGTTAACACGCGTATATTAAAACGAAGCTGAGTTTCAATTTACGTTCTTTGATGCATTTAGATATGCGTCCTACTTTTCTTTTTGTGCCATGCACCTCTCGTTACTATTCTTCCATTAGTCAAGTATTATTGCGCAACAAAAGAGACGCTGACGTGAGAGAAGACACGTACACCAAACACGCTTGGTGTGTCTTCTTCTCTTACGCCAGCGTTTCTTTTTTTTTTTTTGCGCAAGAATACTTGAGTAATGAATTGCCAACTTGCCCGGAATGCTGCTCTCATTAAGCTCATTTCTATTTCAACGGGTCCTTTTCTAAATGTTCTTTTGCGCTTGGTGTGTCTTCTTCTCATAAGTCCGCGTCTTTTTTGTTGCGCAATAATACTTGAGTAATGGATTACCAACTTGCCCGGACTGCTGCCCTCACTATTCTTCCCTCGACGAGCATCAAATGTCGCCTTCGTCCTCGTGGCATCACTGCACCGACGTCTCCCACTCTGCGACTGCGTAAACTGGCTGTTGCGACTCAAAGTGGGGTTTGGGCCGAGAATCTACCAAGGCCATCGACGAGTACTTCCGCCAGTAAGAATGAAGGCAAAATGGTTTATTACACCTTACTTACACTGGCTCCAGATACGGAAGCCGGCTCCATGCAGGAGTGCATATTCAACGTCCGAGTTCACATCAGGACACGTCACCCTTCTCTCACAGCACGAAAGGTATCTCCTTCTAATACCGTCGTCTTCCCTGGGCGACTAGACTAGAAAATCTGGTGACCGTATCGCGGCAAATCACAATCGTCGAATCAGTCGCAACATCCCACCCATGTTATCGTACCATTCCGCCGAATTGTACGGTGACACTGCGTAACACTATAGGAACGCCTTTGCGGGCTGCGTGACAGTGCCCACAGATACAGTTCGTGTGTACGTGCGTTTGTGCGTCTATAACTCCTTTATTTTTCTTTTTTTAGATCCTTTTCTCTCTCAACTATCTCATCCCCTTTCCCCTGCCCCAGTAGAGGGTAGCCAACCAGAAATAATCTCTGGTTAACCACCGTCCTTTGCCTTTCTCTCTCTCCCCGCCGAATGGTGCGTCTCCGATGCAACTCCGTCTCCGATGGCGCTAAACATGCCCCCTCATGTTTAGCAAGCACGTCGCAACCTGGGAATCCGAAGTCGAAGCCGTTCCCACGGTAGCATTCTATATTGGCCCTTTTCATCATTATTTCAGGTTGTCGGGTGCTGGTAGAGGTCTTGAGGTAGAGCTGTTGATGTAGAGGTAGATGTGTTTTGTGGGACCCGTCAACCGTGGGTGTCAACGCTGCATCGACTTCGGTATAGGCGCTTATGAATGGGTGGGCTTGTCTCGGGGTAATCGTCTAATTAAGGCCGTTGGTCGTGTTGAGACGTAACGTGGCGTTTGCGTTTCGGCATAGCTTGCGAACGGTGTAGAGCATGGGCACACACGTCACATAAAAATTATAGTTGTGACCTTTGCCTTGCATGAAGATAACACGAGGTTAGAGATTGCATAGGATGAAAATGAACACAACTGTATGCCTCGCATGAAGATTTACAGCATTTTTATTTGCCTTTTATCAAGAAAGCATCGCTTCACGTCGGTTCCAACATGTCCTCTCGATTTGCATAATTTCTTTAAGACTGTGCATAAGTATGCTATAGATGTTTCACTATGACGTCTACAGGACGTGCATGTCAAAGCCGTTGGGGTTATGGCCTTCTTGTGGAGTTTTGTTTTAGTGACCCGTTGAAAAAAATCAATTGGAAGGTGACCTGACTACTACACACTAGAAGTGCAGGCACGTCGATCACTTTTGGCTATACCCTGTGCGTGTAGCTTTCGCAGACGAAAGAGCTCTGATATTTAAGAAGACGATGAGGTCTACACAGCATATGCGGGGTTGCATACAAAAATTATTGTCGCAAGGTTCCTCCCCTTGATGTCGATGACTGCTAGTTTGATTGGTCGATCTATCGGCTGATTGAATGATTGATTAATTGATTGATTGATAACACATGAGCTATGAGAGGCGGCATTGTGAAGTGCCGCGGATAAGTTTGGACGGCGTCGGGTCCCGGAACGTGCGTCCAATGGTCGGCAATACCATGGTTTCACACTCTGCCTTCGTCGAAACGCGCTGGCCACTGTAGGGAATCGAACCCAGCATCTGAATGGCATAACCGCAGCTTCACGGCGGCAGATGCCGGCTTCTTTCCGTCGTATACAAACCAAGAACGAGGCCTGGATGTCGCGCGGGGCCATCTCCTCACTCGTCTTGCAATCGCCGCCGTATAAACCATATCGAATTACGCTGGGCTCTTGTTCTCTCCTATAGTCACCACTCACAGCTGACAACGACGTTCGATGCAGCGTGCAGTAAGCACGAGGAGATCTTGTCACCTACGCTATATATTGTAAAGAACGGCGAGTTGCGCAACAAGATTGCCACCTTGCCACCCGATTACGACAAGGGGTGCAAGACGCGCACCTACCCCTCTCCGTCGCTGCAGCTGCGAGGCGTTCAAAGAAGCGACCTTTGCGCTGGAATCCGCCGCCTTCCTCCAGCCCCTTCGACATTGTGACGGGACGAGTTTGGTGTGGGGACAATGATTCCAGAGTTCCTCAACGCGGAGCTGATCTGACACGCCTGAAGAAGCTACCGCGGGAACGTCTTATTTTTGCGCTCTCACGGTTCTGCATGTTGCAAAACAACGAGCGACCCTCGAGCGGCGTCGATTTTCCGGAACGGCACCACCTTCAACGCCGTCGCTTGGGCTTCGGAATGTGTGTGCCTTTGTGTCTGTAAACTGGTCTTCAGAGCAGCTGCGAGTTGGTGATGTGTAAACGAACAGTTGCCGCGTCGTAGGACCGGCGGATCGAGTGTATAAAAACTGTGGTTGTGCGAATGTTGGACACACTTCTCTTGAGCAGTCATGTTAGACTGAGTCACTTCTCTCATGCAGTCATGTTAGACTGTTACTCTTTTTCTAAAGCAGTCATGTTAGACTGAGTTAATTTCTGTAAATAAACCCCTTTTCCTCGTTCTCATTGAGAAGCAGTTCTTCACTTCATCAACGATCTCAGCGTAAATAAGTTGGACGACGGCATGGGCCAGCTACCTTCGAATTCATGCCGTACTCCAATCTTGGCAAAGGACCACGGACGATGGGATTGAGCCCCCAATCCTGACAACTGGCTGACAGCGGTGAGATGGACTTTGCGACGTGGTGCTGTATCTGCGGTGAGTGCTTGGTTTTTGCTTTGACTCTCTAGGCTTCATTTTGTGGTTGTTCTGTTTAGAACAGTAGGGAAGCTAGATTGTTGTGTGTTAGCTAGGTTGCGTTTTCCTAGCTAGATTTAGAGAGCAGAATCAAGGCAGTAAAGCAGCAGTCATGGAGTTAAGGACATTGCTGAGAGACGAGTTGTTGATTGTTGGTGAGGAACTGGGCCTAGATGTACGCAAGGAAATGCTCAAATCGGAATTATTGGAGCTAATTTCCAATCAGGCCAGTGAGGAAGATATTGAAATGGGAATGGAACTTCTCAAAAAGAGAGAGAAACGGGAAAGAGAAAGAGAAGAACGGGACCGAGAAAGAGAAGAAAGGGACAGAGAAAAGCAAGAGAGAGAGGAACGCGATAAAGATCGCGAGTTTCAGTTAAGGAAAATGCAACTTGAACTTGAAAGCAAACGTTTGGAGTTGTCTCAAGGAAGTGAAGGCGCTCTGGGACGATCAAGTGAGGCAGAACCATACCGCATGGACAGGCTATTAAAGCCATTTGAGGTCGGGACCGACATAGGCTTGTTCCTATGCAATTTTGAAAGGACTTGCGAAAAGATGAACTTCGGCCCGAGTACATGGCCACAGCGGTTGCTGTCTATGTTGCCGTGTGAGGCGGCGGAAGTAATCGCCAGATTGAGTGCGCAGGATGCATATGATTATGCAAAAGTTAAGGCTAGTCTCCTGAAGAAATACCGCCTTTCAGCCGAAGCTTTTCGGCAAAGGTTTAGGAGCACAGGCAAGAAAGATAGCGAGGGCTATCCGGAGTTTGCATATAGCTTAAAGGCCAACCTAGTCGAGTGGCTTAAAAGCGCGGAAGCGTACGACAGCAGAGACATGATCATTGAATGCATGTGTCTAGAGCAGTTTTACAAAACCATCCCCCAAGCTGTGAAACTGTGGGTGCAAGACAGAGGTAATGTAAACACTGTGGAAAGGGCGGCTGAATTAGCCGAAGAGTACGCAACCCGTAGAAAGTTGAACGCCGAGGAGGGAAACTGGGACGGTCGAAATGGACCGCGGAAACCATTTCCGTTCAAAAAGGGTGCGCAAACTAGACGATCAGAGCCTGTAGACCTGGCGGAAAAGCCCACAGAAAAGAGCGAGGAGAAACTTAACGGAGAAACCGCACAAAAAGAACAGAAAAGAAAATTCGAATCTGTCAGACCAATTCGCTGTTACAAATGCCACAAACTGGGACATATAGCTGTAAACTGCGAGAAGTCTAGCGTAGTTTTTTCCTACGTGGAGGAAAAGGATGAGAATATGGAACTTTTAAGTCCATATCTCCACGACCTGCAAGTTAATGGAAAACCATGCCGAGTGCTAAGAGACAGTGCCGCCACGCTGGACATTGTCCATCCGTCTTACGTGATGGTAGAGGACTTCACCGGAGAAGTAGCATGGATAAAACAGGTTGTAGAAGAACACAGCGTATGTCTGCCCATGGCCAAAGTCAAAATCAGTGGACCATTCGGGGAGCTAGAGACTGAGGCTGCAGTTTCCAAATTTTTGTCACTGCAGTATCCCTACATCTTTTCGAATCGTTCGAATCAGTTACTGCGTGACAGAGGGCTCAAACTGGGAGAGGGCATAGTACAGGCATTGACCAGAGGCCAAGCTC
Source organism: Dermacentor albipictus (assembly GCF_038994185.2). Lineage (NCBI taxonomy): Eukaryota > Metazoa > Arthropoda > Arachnida > Ixodida > Ixodidae > Dermacentor > Dermacentor albipictus. The sequence goes on from NW_027225594.1 coordinate 1,454,645, forward strand.
GTAAGATCGCGGCGCTTTCGGCTGAAAATGCTCAAGCTCCTCCAGCTGAAGCAGAAAAGGGGATAGCTTCAATCCCCGAATCCGAGCTAGGCCCGAGGGACAAAAGAACAGTTGAGGAGAGCCTGCCAGTTGACCAGCTCAATGAGAGCGTAGCACTAGAGTGTCAGAGTTCTAGCCTGCAGGAAGAGCATGCAGACGCGCTCCCAAGTGAGACAGGGTCGTTATTATCACCGGCCTCAAAGAACTTTGATCAACTCTTACGCGTGGATAGAGAGTCACTGGCAGCTGAGCAAAAGAATGATGAGAGCTTAGCTAAATTACGTGACACAACTAAAGAAGGCATTGCTAGGCGCAACGTTACGATACATGAGAAAGGAGGTTTGTTGTATCGGCATTACAGAGATCGAAAGGGTAGGATTTTAGATCAGTTAGTCATACCTACTAAGTATAGGGAGGACCTTTTGAGTCTTTGTCATGGAAATGGGTGGTCCGGCCACCTAGGCATAAACAAATCAAAGGAAAGATTGCTTATGGAATACTACTGGCCTGGCTGTTTCAAAGATGTAGAAAACTTTGTAAGATCATGCGACGCCTGCCAGCGTTCTGGTAAACCAGGAGAGACTTGGAAAGCTCCACTGAAGGTAGTGCCCTTAATAACAGAGCCTTTCAGACGACTTGTAATAGACACGGTAGGGCCTCTTCCAAAAACAAAATCAGGCTACAGGTACTTGTTTACCATGCTGTGTCCGGCCACCAAGTTTCCAGAAGCAATCCCTTTGAAAGAGCTCAGCTCCACTGAAGTAGTAGACGCGCTTTTGACAGTGTTTGCACGAGTTGGGTTTCCAGCCGAAATTCAGGCAGATCAAGGGTCAGTATTCACGAGCGCACTGACTTCCACATTCTTGCAAAAGTGCGGGGTAAAGTTAATTCACAGTTCTGTCTATCACCCTCAGTCAAACAGTGTAGAGAGGTGGCATTCGGTGCTTAAGCGAGTTTTGCGTGCGCTCTGTTACGAGCACAAGGAGGACTGGGAGAACTGTCTGCCGGCAACTTTGTTTGCTTTGCGAACGGTTCCACATGAAGCGACAGGGTTCTCACCAGCAGAACTAGTGTATGGGAGGACACTCCGTTCTCCACTGAGAATGTTAAGAGAGATGTGGGAGGAAAGAGGGGAGAGTCCAACCGTGGTTGAATACGTGCTAAATTTACTGGAAGGGCTAAGCGCAACCCAGAAATTAGTCGGAAAGAACATGGCAATAGCTCAAATGAACGCCAAAGTCTATTACGAGAGGAATGCGAGGCTTCGTACGTTTAAAGTTGACTTAACGATGAAAGCGGAGAAGTGTAGGTTTGGTTGTTCGCAGGTGACTTATCTGGGCCATGTTGTCGGTCAGGACATGAGACGGCCGGCTGAGCTGAAAATAGCTACGATTGGAGAATTTTCTCAGCCGCGCCCGAAAACGGACCTTCGTTCATTTTTGGGACTTGTGGGGTACTATCAACGGTACATTCCGAATTACTCACAATTGGCAAGTCCATTAACAGACGCCCTCCGAAAGGGAGCACCGAGTAACGTACACTGGGATAAGGACAAAGAGAACGCTTTTCAAAGTTTGAAAACGCTATTGGTTTCTCGCCCTGTGCTTCGCGCGCCAGACTACACAAAGGAATTCATAGTTCAATGCGACGCAAGCGACAGAGGTATGGGCGTGGTACTTAGTCAAGTCGGCGACGATAACGAGGAGCATCCTATCCTCTACGCCAGCCGTAAACTAAATGTAAGAGAGGAAGCCTACAGCGCTTCAGAGAAGGAATGCGCTTGTTTGGTTTGGGCCGCCCAGAAGTTGTCTTGTTACTTGTACGGAGCGAAGTTCATCTTCGAGACCGACCACTGTCCTCTGACGTGGCTCAATCAAATGTCACACAAAAACGGCCGCTTGCTCCGATGGAGCCTCACTCTCCAAGAGTACAACTTCTCCGTTAGATATAAGAAGGGAAAGTTGCATAGCAATGCGGATGGTTTGAGCAGGCTAATTTGAATTCTGCGTTTGGGGGTCCCGCCTAAATTTTAGGGTTACTAGTGTTAATTTTATTAAGCGAAGAAGATCCCCTCTCATTTAGCAGGATTCCCTCCATGATTGCTGAATTTGTCAGCAGGAATTTGCTTCAGAAATTGGCATAGTGAAATGCAGCATTTTTTTTTTGTTTCTGCACTTATGTTGTTGTTGTTTATTTTGAAGCCTAGCGAGTTTAAAGTGAGAGCCAATGCACGTCATCTCGGCGCAGAGCCGTGTTGTGGGGTTCATTTTGCAGTTGCCTGTCCTTGTTGGATGTTTTGGGGCGGTGACATCAATGCACAGGTGGTCGCTGCGAGCCCAGACATCAATCCCCCCCTGACCAGCAGCCGTTCTCTTCCTGCCTAGCGGTTGTCAGCGCTAGACAGTCGAGACTTTTCGGGCCATGGAGGCGCTGTAAAGAACGGCGAGTTGCGCAACAAGATTGCCACCTTGCCACCCGATTACGACAAGGGGTGCAAGACGCGCACCTACCCCTCTCCGTCGCTGCAGCTGCGAGGCGTTCAAAGAAGCGACCTTTGCGCTGGAATCCGCCGCCTTCCTCCAGCCCCTTCGACATTGTGACGGGACGAGTTTGGTGTGGGGACAATGATTCCAGAGTTCCTCAACGCGGAGCTGATCTGACACGCCTGAAGAAGCTACCGCGGGAACGTCTTATTTTTGCGCTCTCACGGTTCTGCATGTTGCAAAACAACGAGCGACCCTCGAGCGGCGTCGATTTTCCGGAACGGCACCACCTTCAACGCCGTCGCTTGGGCTTCGGAATGTGTGTGCCTTTGTGTCTGTAAACTGGTCTTCAGAGCAGCTGCGAGTTGGTGATGTGTAAACGAACAGCCGCCGCGTCGTAGGACCGGCGGATCGAGTGTATAAAAACTGTGGTTGTGCGAATGTTGGACACACTTCTCTTGAGCAGTCATGTTAGACTGAGTCACTTCTCTCATGCAGTCATGTTAGACTGTTACTCTTTTTCTAAAGCAGTCATGTTAGACTGAGTTAATTTCTGTAAATAAACCCCTTTTCCTCGTTCTCATTGAGAAGCAGTTCTTCACTTCATCAACGATCTCAGCGTAAATAAGTTGGACGACGGCATGGGCCAGCTACCTTCGAATTCATGCCGTACTCCAATCTTGGCAAAGGACCACGGACGATGGGATTGAGCCCCCAATCCTGACAATATGTCGTGCTCTCGTGATTCAGCAGGACTCAGCGTGCCAGCCCCGTCCTATCTCCTGTAAATCTCCACTGTGCGTTTACTCAACAGGCTCGGGATAAACGTTCACTGCTATCTTTATGCAGACGGGACACGTAGCGTATAGCCTATAGTACCAAGAGGTGGGAACTTTGGGCCAGTTGGCCGGACATGTTTACAGAGTAAGACGAAGAAGACGAGTAAAGAGTAAGACGTAAGAGTAAGAGTAAGAGTAAGAGTAAGACATGTTTAAAGAGTAAGACGAAGAAGTAGACAGGACCGCTCGTCCTGTCTACTTCTTCGCCTTACGTTGTCTGAAGTCGTGGTTCTTTTCCTTTTTAAGCCCACGGTATATGCTGCATGAAACAGAAACAAGTGAACAACAACAACAAAAGTATACCTGTGCGCTGTGGGATGTCCTGCTTGATTGTTCCTTTGACCCGGAGCGTTTGCTTTGCGCAGCACTTTTATTCATCTGCCACGAACCAATTGGCGCATAATCAAATTTCCCTCGAACAACACGCAGTGGTAGCCCACAATTCCGTGCACTGGACTTTCGGGGAAACTCGATCGGCTGATTCTCAATCCCTTTCGTATGTTCTGTCGTTTCCTCGCCCTGTATAGCCTCGAGCAGTGTCGCCTTTTCATCAGTCGCGAATCTTATTCTTTCTTTTTTTATCAAGTTTAACTTGGCCAGTACGGTACGTCGCAGTCTCGTGGCTCGGTGCACGCAACTTCTGCAGATCTGTGCATTCGCGGGGGCTGTGGTGTGTTACGTTTGATTATTCTTACTTCGCGTCCAAGCTCTCGCTTGGCGCAGTGTCTCCCGTTCATGTTTCACGAACCAATTGGCCCCGTGTCAACTCTGGCACCGCTTATACTGCGCCGAATTTCGGGGAAAGGCCGCACGCAGCTCTGCGGTATGTTCCGCTTGATTGCAGTTACTGTCCCTGGCTCCGGATCTGTGCGGTGTCGGCCATCCATCAGTCGCGATTCAATTGGCTCGTTATCAAGTTCCACTTGGCCAGCACAGTACGTCGCAGCCTGCAGCTCGGTGCATGCAATTTCGGGACAACCAGGGTATACGCCGCAAATGCTACATGTGCTCTGCTCTTTCTTTCTTTTTCTTTTTTTTCTACTTCTTTGCCCGTGACTTTTGTCAGAGTCTTTTTTGATGAAATTTGTTTGTCTTATTTCGGTCGCAGTGTCGCCTATCTTTATTATTTTTTTTCTATTCGTGTAGCAATCGACCGGCAGAACATGTTCCGCTCGGACAGTGCACAGCCGTAGCCCATAACTCAACGCAAAGCACCGCTGAAGGAATGGCGCGACCGCCACGGGGTGGCGCTGTGTCCCAGTTTTTCGCAGTTTCTTTTTCCCTTGCTTTGGGCCTTCAGGCTTGACCGCTTACTCATCGATTAAAATAAATAGTCAGGTTTAACGTCCCGAAGCTGCGCAGTGGGCTGTGCAAGGGACGCCGTAGCAGTAGGCTACTGATTAAGTTTGCCCACCTAGGTTTCTTTCACGTGCACAGCATACTATCGACATTTTTTTGTTGTTTTTTTGCGTCCCGCCCCCGTCAGAATTCTGCTTCCGCGACCGCGGGCATCGAACCCGGGACCGCGCGCTCATCAGCGAAACGCCACAGAGGGCGAGTCACCGCGGCGGAGTCGTATTCCTCAATCACGAAGCGACCATGGCTCAAACTCAAAAATCTTTCGTACGCAGCAACCGGCACAGTGCACAGAACTGTACGGGACGAGATCGTGGAGTGACAGAAACTGATTCCACCAAAAGTAAGAAGAAAGCAAGGAAGGTGACGTTGAGAACGAGAGAAAGAAAGAAAGGAGGAGGAAAGGACAGTTCTGGGGGGGCGAAGGTGCGCAGGTTCAGGCGCACGCCAGGGCGTCAATCAGACGAGGAGCGGAGGATTAATGGCCGAGATCGAAGCGATTAGCCGACGCGCCTTGTGGATCCCCCCCCTCCCCCAGCCAGCCTCCGCTCGGCCAAGAGCGCTTGTTGGCTGTCCCCGGGTGTGTTGTGTTGTGTTGCGTTTATGTGCGTGGCAAGGCTGGTGCGACGAGCCTCTCCTTTGCCGGTAATCGGGGGTCTGCCTCCTTTTCTTTCCCGTCGCCCGCCGCCTCTTTATTGTCGTCCCACTGTTTGGAGGCGGCGACTCGTCGCTTCTCGCGGAGTTACACCCGCCGCGACTCCACGGAGCGGCAGCACTGTCTCTGCAACATTCTGGCGGAACTCGGGATTGATCGGAGAGCTGTTTAAGCCTGTCCGTCACCCGCCGTGGTTGCTCAGTGGCTATGGTGTTGGGCTGCTGAGCACGAGGTCGCGGGATCGAATCCCGGCCACGGCGGCCGCATTTCGATGGGGGGCGAAATGCGAAAAACACCCGTGTACTTAGATTTAGGTGCACATTAAAGAACCCCAGGTGGTCAAAATTTCCGGAGTCCTCCACTACGGCGTGCCTCATAATCAGAAAGTGGTTTTGGCACATAAAACCCCAAATATTATTATTATTATTAAGCCTGTCCGTGAGCCGGGCTGCAGTTTGTGGAATACCGAGGTAGCCGAAGACTTCGCCATCAGGTGACGATGATAGTGATTTATTGGCATCCCCTTTGAAACGGGCGGTGACAAGTTAGTCACCTGGCATGGTTGAGTTAATCAGGTATGCGGTACGTATATAGGCTTTTGATTGTAGCATTTTTGAATACGTCCTCTTAAGGCCCTTTCTCTTCCTCGAAATGTCTCCATCCACCATGCACTGCCACCCGTGCCTGCTGCGGACCCGGCTGTACCAATCTCCTCTCTGCCTTTTTTTTTTTCACCACGACCCGGGCAGGATGGATGGATGTTATGAGCGTTACCTTTGGAACGGGGCGGTGGGTTGCGCCACCGAGCTCTTGCTATTATACGGCCTAATGTCCTAACTAGGTTAAAAAAAAGAAAAAGAAAAACACTAACTCCCTCAACCAAGTTTTCTGGCCCACTATAGTTATAATTTGCTTTTGTACGTCTCCGTTGTTTGTTGTTTCCCTACTGTTCCTTCACCAATCTTCCAATCGCCTCAATAGCTCAGTAGCGCAGCAGTAGGCAGCAGTAGCTCTAGTAGTGCCACCTTGTCTCTGTTTCTTCAATCACAAGGTGGTAATATCTTTTTTATGTTAACATACATACATACATACATACATACATACATACATACATACATACATACATACATACATACGTACATACGTACATACATACATACATACATACATACATGCATACATACATACATACATACATACATACATACATACATACATACATACATACATACATACATACATACACGTATTTTCTTTCACGGAATAGCGGTTTACCGGAGACGTGAATGGCAGTCTGAATGCTTGTAGCGACATGTTGGGCGCCTTGTTCCATTCGTCCTGCCACAGCGCGTGTAACATATTTTTGATGTTACACGAACGTTCTCGTCGAAAGAAAATAAAGCAAAAAAAAACACCGCATGTTAGCGATTACGTCACTGCCGGTGCCAGCGATTATAAGTAAGATCTGGTTAGTCAGAACAATAGTAGCTATGCGTCGTCTCTGATTAAACTGTGCATCACCAGATAACTCACACGTTTACTGACACGCTAAAGCTTTCTATTCCCCTTTCCCCCGCACCCAGTGTAGTATAGCAAACCCGGTGCTCGTCTGGTTGACCTCCCCGCCTTTCCTGTCTCTCTTTGTCTCTCTCTGTCTCTCTCTCTCTCTGTTTCTCTCTCTCTCAATCTTCCTAGCTTTAACCTGTTCGCGAACTTGCTACAGTTTGCGGCATAGCGTTTCACACAGTTACCAGAGGGAACCGTAGCACTAGTAGTGCACTAGTAGTAGCGCACTAGTAGCACTGTCGACGGGAGCTATGCAAGCAAGGCGATTCAGTTAGCACGGGAATGACGGCTAGTTCGTGGACTGGCCTGAACTTCGTCCTTCTGGCGACATTAAACGACTTCGTGACGCGTACAGATTGACCGTTTTCGAGAAAGTATACCGCGTTATAAGAAATTAAATCGACATTATTAAAAGTGTCAGACGTGACGATTCGAATACAAGATCGCTAGCACAGAAGCCCAGTATCGAAACCGTTGCGCCACGCACGTATGGAAAAGCGTAACCACATCGATTGGGAGCAGTAACGCATGCTCGCAGAGCCTTATTGCCTTTTGCATTAAAAAAAAAAAAGTAGAGATGGCTTGGGAATGTAGGCCAATGAAGGCAGATAAAGGCGTAATAAACGAAGTCACAAGCACCAAGATAAGACAAATCCTTGTACTAACTGTAATTGTTAGGATGGCGCTAAACGATCGGAGGACCCGCGGCATTCAGGAAGAGAGCGCAACGACTGCTGATAGCCTTCCTGCGAGACACGGGGCTCATCGACACCTGGCGGCACACCCCTGATCTCAACTCGAAGGAGGATCAGGCGGAACAATTGCCGGCTATGTATGCCAGGCTAACCCTGCCTGCTTCAACACCAGCACCACCACCACCACCGATCGCAGCGCCAGAGTTCCCCCTGGTAGTAATTATTGTAGAGAACTCTGTGGTTCGCGGAATATCGAAACCATGAAGGTTTCGCCGGCGGCAGCAGAAACGCGGGCAGCGCCATCTCGTGACGCTTTCGTCGATCGCAGCGCGTTAGAAGCGTTTTTCCATTGCGCCACTCTTCACAAACTCCGAGCGTGCTCAGTCGTAGCAGCCGATGTGCGGTTTATAACGTTAGAGGTAAACGGTCTCGCTCTGCTACAAGCGTCGTTCTTTTTTATGTTTGTTTTCTTTTATTCGAAACTTTACACTGCGGCATAAAACGTTTGGTGCGTGTAAGTTACATATGCACGTATAGTTGGTTATGCCCGACGAAATCTAACACGGACCTGTGGTGCGCGCCATAGGTCGTAAAGGTGTCTGCCACATGCTATAGAGGGGCCGCGAATATTCGAAACTTTCAAGTGAATCTAATAGTGTCCTATTTGGTCCTCGAATGTGAATTGCCATTATTCGTAAATCGGAATGTATTTCTAGTATTTTTTTCGGATATTTGAACACGTCAACTGCGTCCGAATAAACATCCGATTGTAGAAAAAGTACGGTAAACGTTCACCCTCGTGGGCGTAGCATATGTGACATAAAACACGAGAGCGTGTGTGTAGTGGGGTAGGCAATGCCGCTTAGGTGCCCGTACTTTACAGGTTGTACAGCCATCATTCGCACTCGCCGAAGAGCCCCTGTACGTGCGAAGAAACTACTTGTTTTGCTCCTAATGCTCCATTTGTGCTTTTAGTAAGCAACGCTTCATAACGTACTGTGCAATGACAGAAACTCGCCAACTTTGAAAATACGGGGATGTGAATATCGTTTTATGTTAATTCAGATAATGTATGTTCAGTATTCTAACACTATCGAAAAAGTATTCGATTCGTTTTGCTTCGGTCACTGTTCGATTCGGTCTCAAAGAATCGCTATTCGCACGCGCCTGCTATGTACTGTATAGGTTAGGCGTTAAATCTCGCCGCTTTTTAAATCACCGTTCACCGAGTCAAAGATACTCGGACCGTGGCCACACCCGTCACTGGCTCGAAAAGCGATTCGTGCACTAGTGCAGTACTTGAAGTGCACCGGCTTAAGATACCGTTTATAGTGTCCTTGTGTATGGTGTCCCTCCCACACGTACTCAGTGCTCACTCTCTCCCTCCCTTTCTTCCTCTTTCTATGCCCCTTTCCCCCACACCCAGTGTAGGGTAGCAAACTGGATGCTGTTCTGGTTGACCTCCCTGCTTTTCCTATCCTTGTTTTCTCTCTCTCTCCCTGCAGCAAAAAAAAGGAAAGAAAGAAATACACGTTGGGAATAACAGGGTTTAAGGCCGTTAAGTATAGACGAATAATTTCTTGACTCCCTCGAAGTTTGTCAGTGGGGACGTTCTACTGCAGCTTGCTTGCTTTCTACCCGTCACGTTGCCGCTCCGTGGGCACGAGGTTGTAGCAAGCGGGGGCGCCATCCACCTCCGTGCAGGGCCGGCTATGTGTGTGTTCCTGGGGCGCCCCTATATACTGCGGCCGGTCGATGATTGCTCACAGCCCCTGCCACTGCACTGTCACTCTCGCCCGCCCGCCGGTCGGTATGTGCTGACCAACAACGCGCTCCGCACTCGGATGACCTTTGCTCGCTTTGATCGCAGAGGCCCGAGGGACTCGCGGAGCCTTTTGCTTTCCTTTCGACCCCTCCTGCCCCTCCCCCTCGGTTCTTTCTTATCCCCCCCGAGACCCCGCTCCCGTCCTTATCTATTGATGACGGCGTTCGGCGGAGGTGGTTGGTGGTGGCTTCGCCTTCTGCTCGACAATACTCTCGCCTGGTTCGAATTCTGGCGATCCTTCTTTTTTTCTTGATGAACACAAAAAGAGAGAGAAAAAAGAAAACACGAAAGGAGATTCCTCGTGAGGTGACGCAACGATTTGCAACGATGTGACGCAACGATTTCGGCGGATGGAGGTACCACTTCTGTTCAGGAATTATCAGGTAGTCGTCTTGGATCGCGTTGCATTCACTATACGGGCCAGCTTTTTTGCCAATATCCAATCCTGCGGTCAATGAGTGGTTAGTTCGTCTCCGACCGGGAGTGAGACGGGATGTGATGCACACATTACGGATCGGCTTATTATATAGCCATCTGTAATGTGGTAGATGTGGAGGCATTTTCTTAACGATCAGGCCAGACATAAGGCGGCATGAGACGTAAGAGAACTATTCGAGAAAGATCTACTACTTCCATATACCTAGAGCGGCAGGCAGCGTGTGCTACTCCATTTTTTTTTCATCTGTTTTTCAATAGCAGACACTCGAGGCGCGCTCGCGCCGTCGCCGTCGCCGTGCAGGTTGCAGCGGCGCATGCGCCGCCCTCGCGACGAGTGTTGGATGTCACGTGACCTGCGGGCGCAAGTACACAGAACTCTGGGTACGTACGAGGGTGAGCCCGCGCGAGCGCGATAGCCAGGGCGACCATTAAGGCCAGAAGACCGGTCGGTGCCTTGACGCGCGCCGTCGACCCGCGCGCCCACTGCTGGAGGTCACGTGACCTGCGGAGCCTTGGAGAGGCGCGGCATGACGACTTGGTAAAAGGGAGCGGCAGCACGGAACGTTCGCTTTGGGACAAGTCCGTGCGCTCCCCCTTCGCCGGCGCTCTTTGTCGCGCCTGCGTTGTGACCACGAGGACTCTCTGTCATCGAGTGAACCCTGTCCTTTGGGCCTGAGGCACCCACGCGTGTCTTATTAGTAAGCGAATGCTTAGCGCCATAGGTACTTCCCACAACACTACTGTGGAAGAGGGAAGATAACCGATGGTCATTAAGGGTTACGGAATGGATTCCAAGAGAAGGGAAGCGTAGCAGAGGGCGGCAGAAAGTTAGGTGGGCGGATGAGATTAAGAAGTTTGCAGGGACGACATGGCCACAATTAGTACATGACCGGGGTTGTTGGAGAAGTATGGGAGAAGCCTTTGCCCTGCAGTGGGCCTAACCAGGCTGACGATGATGATGATGATGACAACACTACTAGCCTTCGTGTAGTATTCCAAACCTTACGATCGCCGTCAGTGCTTCGCCCGAAGGGCGAGAGTTACTTTCTGTGACAAACCTGCTCATCACGCTTTATCGTTTATGTCGGTATTTCCCATACGTGCGCAATTTACGTGTCTCGAATCGTCATCCCGACGCCCTTCAGACGCCGTGACTGTTGAGCGGCATTGAGCCGGCGAGGTGGACCCGAGTCCGTGCGTGCTCCAGTTGTAAATGGAGGGACCGGCCACTCAAAACAGGGCGCGTGACGGTTAAGAGGGGGAAAGGCGGGGAACGTGCGGGGGGAGAGGGAAAGCGTGCGCGTCACCGCGCGGCGTCGAACGTGAAACTGTTTCTGCGTCGCGCCTCTGAAACTCCGCTCACGTCGAGGCGTGTACGATGACATATATGTTCGGCTGTGCGCCGCTCCGGGCCGGCCCACAAATCCCGGACATCTGGATTCGTCCTGCGTCCGTCGTGCGTGGCCCGCTGAGGACGTCGTCGAGCTGTACTTACATTCATTGTTTGTTCGGTTCCGTTCTCTGTCTCGCTAGGAGTGGGGGGACGGACGAATTAGTATGCAGGGACTGTGCTCGCGAGGTTCAGCGCCGCAAACCTCCAGGAGTTCACCGGTTAGAGTTTTCGAATGAAATGCCGTCGACGAAATGTATACTGCGATGCTTGACGTCCAAAGCTTTACAGTGCTAGTTAGGTACGCGCGCTGTGGTCTCATTAACATGGATTGGCAAGCTCACTCATGAATGAACTAACTCAGACTCAGAACGACCAGTGAGTGTGAGAGGCCCGCCCCGCTGAGCAGAACTTTGGTGAGGAGGAGGGGGGGGGGGGGTGCTAAGTAGAATTTTAGTGAGTGTGAGTGAGGCCCGGCTGAGTAGAATTTTGGTGACTCTGAGTCCGAGTGAGCTCTAAGCAAAGGTATACTTTGTGAGTGAGTTCCATTTACTTTGCCGACGTGTGCTTCTTAGTATTATTGTTGTTTAATGTAACTGACAGATTCTTGAAATTAGAGCATCGCTTGAAGGAGAATAGGGAACAACGTGAAGACATTACTACAGCATTATTTGTTCTCCAGCGCTTAAGGCTGCAAGGCTTGTATGGGAGCCTGGCAAGGGCATCTAATTACAGATGTCATTAGCGGGGCGTCTCCGAACCTTTACAAAGGTCTGTAAGCAAGTAGACACTCACTCACTCACTCACTCACTCACTCACTCACTCACTCACTCACTCACTCACTCACTCACTCACTCACTCACTCACTCACTCACTCACTCACTCACTCACTCGCTCGCTCGCTCGCTCGCTCGCTCACTCACTCACTCACTCACTCACTCACTCACTCGTTCACTCGTTCACTCGTTCACTCACTCGTTCACTCGTTCACTCACTCACTCACTCACTCACTCACTCACTCACTCACTCACTCACTCACTCACTCACTCACTCACTCACTCACTCACTCACTCACTCACTCACTCACTCACTCGCTCACTCACGCGTTCACTCGCTCGCTCTCTCTCTCGCTCACTCACTCACTCACTCACTCACTCACTCACTCACTCACTCACTCACTCACTCACTCACTCACTCACTCACTCACTCACTCACTCACTCACTCGGTCGGTCGGTCGACCAATAGATCAATCAGTAAATCAATGTAGTGATCACAGGCAAAGAAGCAGATCAGGCTAATTACAGCTTACCTTGGCGCTGTCTCGTCCAACGCCACATCACACACTTATGCAGCCTGTTTATTTGTTAAGGCATTGCTCGTAAGCAACGCAGTTGCAGAAGCAACGCTTCCCCGCAGTGCAGCGGCGCGCGACCGCCGTTGCAAACAAAAACACGGCGGCCAGGAGATAAGGCCGAAGGTCGTCGAGGGGGCCGCCGTCACTGTTGTTCTCCTTATCTCCGTCGCGGCTTATAACTCGGGCCCTTAGTTGCCCGCACTACAGTTAACTACTAAACTGACGCCAAGGGCAAGCCGTTAAATTAGTCTAGACACGGGCGGAAGTTGTTAACCCCACAAAGCGTATGCACCATTCCACGTCAAGCAAAATACAAACCACACTTTCCCTTTCACGTCTGGCCTATGGGAAATACATTCATAAAAAGAAAGAATAAAACGTTAGTTTAGTAAAAAACATCCCGGCGACGGCAAAAATGCGTCTGGAGTGTCCATATAATTGCTATCGCTATAAGGTGATCTAGTTTAGTAAATAATTATTTATTGATTGGGTCCCTCGGCTACCCACAATATAGTAATACTCGTTCTGAGATATGCCGAAAATGCTTTCCCACGCCTAAATGGGAATTTGGAGGTATCAAAAATAAGCGGATCAAAAAAAAAGGTAGGGTGGGTTTTGTGGGGTTAAGTGTCAGATTATGCGCGAACAGTTGCAGACACAAGGGATTAAGCAAGGACAAATGTTACAGCAACGATTACGTTTTTGCGAGTGTCAATTAAGCCAGCCACCACGGCGAAATGCATGCCACTCGATTCTGCCATGAACTCATGCACACGCTTGATTTCACCCGTCTCGCGGTGTCTAGGTGGCTGCGCTGTTCTGCTGTTGAACACGTGGTTCATAACTGCGAGCTCATAAAAGTGCTTAGCGCAGTTGTGAAACACTGCTTAGCGCTGTAAAATGAAAGCACAAGAACATTGAAAGACTCCGATGACAGCCGAAGGGCACTAACATTTGTAAAATCGTGACTGTAGCTGGTTGTCGTGAAGTGTTTTCGAAGATGTTGTAACTCGGATTTCTTTATACATAATCCTTTCAAGTATGTCCTCCTGATACCCGAAGTCTGCGCAGATACATCACAGCTTTTCAAGTCGGGTTCTTATTACCGATTAATAGGTGATGAACGGAAATTTTTTTTTTGCTTCAGTAGCATGGGTAGATGCCAAACGTACACTCTCTGTGTACGTTGACAAAGTAACCGTCTCCCGTGGTTTGTTAAAGTTAACAAAAAAAAACATTTTTCCTTGTCTAAACACAGAGATGAGGGTGTAACATCGTGTAGTGAGTTGCCACGTTGACGCCGCATACCACGGATATTCCGTGTCATCTCGCCATACTCTAAACACACGTCACGCCTTGTTTTGGTCATATGCGATGCCACAATGGTCAGGATCAAATAAAAAAAATCATTGGAGCTATGTTGGTAAATTACTCTTCTACAGTACTAAAAAAAGCCAGTCTTATCGTGAAAAAAAGGTTTTGTAATCCAGAAACTGCATGAGAACGAAAAGTGATGACGCCACCTTGAAATGCCTGCATCAGCTTGCCGTGACGTCACAAATTTTTGCCTAGTTAATTCCTTATCCGTAAGCATGGATCGCATTTTTACCCTGAAAGCGCCAGAAGCTGGACTTAGCAAGTCTCAACTATGTCGAACGAGCCACTAGTCCAAATGCGAAACAAGTACTTCGAAATCCGTGACGTCACATGACATGAAGTATCGGTGTTGGCCTTTCCGGCGCGAAATTCAAACAACAAAGCATTGACGTTCGTTTTCTTTTCGAATAATCAGCCTATTACCGGGAAATCAACGAAGACAAAGTTTTCAAAGAACACGTTATCCCTTTAAATCTATTTAAGCATTAACTTTTAGTGTCCCTTTACATTATTCCCGTACACACGCATTTGGTTTCACATGCGGGATAAATATTTTGCATAAACGTTTTCGTGCTAACTTTGAAAAATAAAAAAGGATCGAAGCGTGCAGTGTAATATGTACGAGGGCTCTCAGGAGGATATATTAACGCACGTTAGTACGTGCCAGTACACCGTGAAATAACTTACACCCTTAAAAGTGAAAAAAGGTGTAAACGGCTCTATAACTCACACGCTTAAGGTGTGATTTATATGACTGACACCCCAGGGGTGCGAGTTATAGACGCATTTACACCATTTTTCACTTTTAAGGGTGTAAATTATTTTACAGTGTATACGGGTTTCGCGTCAGCTCGAACGCGAGCTTCAAAAAAAAAGTTTTGCGAGGCTGCGTGCGCGGCAACGCGTTACCGCAGGCGCGGTCATGTTTGCGCAACTTGCTCAAACTAGTGTACTTCAGGCGGACGTCCCTGCGCTGTATTTAGTTCACGTTTGTCTTGATAAAGTTCCAAGCTGTGCGCTAACGTTGCCCACGTCGGAACGCTGCCGCTGGGAAAATGCGCAGCTGTAACTTTCGGGTCCCGGCTATTCGGCTGTTTCCGCTTTTCGCAGATGTTCCGGAAGCGGCTCGTGCGATGCTGCATAGGCGAAGAGGTGCCGAGGTCCTTGCGCGTACATGATAGAAAAAAAAAAAAAGACCAGGCTTAGCTTGGTTAAGCCAAGAATGCGTTGCATATTGCGCGAGTTGGGGCCCAGCGTTTCCTCCGGCTGTCGTGACGTCACGTCACGTGGTTGCGCTGAAGGTCAATGGTGGCTGCCCGGCCGCGCCCAAGGGCTGAACTGAGTGATTGCAATATGCAACGCATAAAAGAAACATAATTAGCGTAACGAAAATGGACAAATATACCAGGATCCCTATGAAACATGGACTTAGACAGTTTATATACTGTCTGTAGACTTCGTGTAGACTGCCTTGCCCTTTTTATAGATTTGTTCCGTTTATAAAACATCTACAGACTCTCTACAAACCAGTTTAAATAATTTACTAGAGACATTCTATTGACAATAGTCGATAAAGAGAGTAAATAGATGAGCGCTTATGCTGCATATAAACTAGAAGAAGAAGAAGAAGAAGACGAAGAAGATTTTTCCACATAAGTACACTGATGCATACAAAGCGGTATGGATGGCAGGATGAAAGCTGCATAACGGCAGCTTGACTATATCCCACCTCCCCGTGAACAACAGGCAGCAACATGGTCTATAGAAACTGTCTAAAGGCAGTTTATACGCATTTGGGTGCATGCATTGTGTAAGGTCGTAAGCCCTTACGCTGTTTATAGACTATTGGATTTGTTTGTATACAATCTGTTGAGCTTGTAGACAAATGGGCTATGTACTTTCTGTAGACTGTCTAAAGAAGTTCTGGCTGGGGTGAGACGGAATTAAAAAAAAATAACGACGCACACTCGGCTGAGCAGTCCACTACAATGTGTCACTGACGTAGCGACTATACAGTCTTACTGCCGAACGAATGTTTACATAAGCAACGCTCAATATTTGACTTCGCACGAACGGTCTTCACATAATCGCGGCTGTGCCTTACCGCACAACTATTGCCACTTTGTGCCACTGCGAGCCGGTAAAATTCATCTTTAGCGGATGCTCGGGTTACTAGTAACATGCTGAAATTCGTAGTTCCCCGGTAGGGTCAGATGTGTGAGTCAGGAACGACTCCCCTCAAAGCAGCACACCTCATTAATGGAACACATAGGTGGGATTGTGACAGTCGCCAATTAGTTTGCGGGTATTTTCGCCTGTGACGGAGGCTCACGCTTTAGGCACGCGGAATCTCGGAGGCGAGCATCGAGGCAACCTACAGCGTGGTGTCGCACATCTCGGACGCCGCGGACTTTGAAGTTAAGCTAGAGCAACGAACTTGTACCTCCGCCTCCCTTTAGTCTTCGGACGCCTGCAGCGTAGGTAGCCGAGGCCTGTGAGATTTGATCGCATCCGCTTGTGCAAAGGAAAAAAAAAAAACGTCAACAGCAACAAACATTGAATTACGTGTCCGATGGTGGGATTTAACCTCGGTACCGCAGCCAGATGTTCCACAACGAATTAGGTCACAATCGCACTTGCGCTGGCAACGACAGCTGCGGCTCTTCGAGATCATTGGCGCGCGTGCTGTACTGCGTATAGCACGACCGCACGAGAGCGCAGTGCCTTGCGCGCGCCAGTTTCCTTTACGCTGCAGTGACGCAGGCGCGAAATGGGCTAGTTTATATGTGATCTGATTTACCGGTTCACGAGAGCTTCGATCCGCGTAAACTCGGAAGATTAGCGTTGGGTCTGCGTAATGTCTTTGTTGCAAGAAACTGCCACAGTTCGGAAGTAGCGTGATGCCAGGTGCGATATTGGCCTTCGTCGTTACACCGCAGGCCACCTGGCGCTGACCGTTGACGTGGCATCGTACCGCGTGCACTCACTCAGCGGCGATTCGATCGAACGTCGATGCGAATCTTGTGCAAGCGCGCTTCTCTGCGGAGTCTGCACTTCACGGGTGACTCCCCCCCTCCCGTTCGTTCACGGTTCGCGGAGCGTACATCATTGTCGGCCCCCGTCGGGGGCTTTCTCGTGTCTTCAAGGCGAACCGCTGAGGCGTTGAGCGTCTTGGGGGCCCCTTCCTGGGCGGGGATGCGCGACGGAGTGACGTCACACACACACACACACACACACATTGCGCATTGCCCTGTACTATTCCACTGCTGAAGGCGAGGTATGCACAGAGGCGCGCGAGGTTATTGCGTCGGGGCAGCGGTGCAGGAAACGCAGGCGACGCCACGTGAGGTTAGGAGAAACGTGGCGTAATACTGGCATATCTTATTTTGTTATACACTCTTAAAACAGTTGCACCCTTTGCGGTGTATATTTGTCCCACAACAATAATCGTCATCTGCCTTGCTTGCGCTTCCTTTCTTGAAAACTCGGCGCTCGCTACTTTCCTGCCGAGAATGCTGCGTCACACTGATAAGGCGCATGCCGTTCGTGACTGGAAAGTACCGTGGTCGCAGCGTTAAAGAAAGGAAACGCGGGTGGCACGGATGACGGTTATTGTTGTGGGACAAGATATGCCCCAAAGGGTGTGAATTTTTCTAAGAGTGTAGCGCAAGCTTGACCAGGACAACAGAAGGCACATCTGACACACACAGCACAGATGTGCCTCCTGTTGTCCTTGTCAAGCTTGCGCTACAACGAAATGAGATATGCCGTACCAACAAGCCCTCCTATTGCTATCCTCATCGTAATACTGGCCCCCGCCCAGGTGTACGCATACCGCTGTTTGTCAGGGAGTGCACCTTGGCAGGGGGCGGGAGGAGTGTGGGGTGTCAGAGCACACCATACTCCCCGCGTCGCGATTCAGTTAGCCCAGATGAGAACCAATGAGAAAAGACGCCACCGTTACTGAAAAAAAGTGATTTGATTTCTGTGTACCAGACGACACCACAGCACTTGACGTTGGCCATCAGTTTGCGGCGCGGAACGCTTTGCTTGACCTCTCATCGAGATCATGCGCGTCCGCGTAGACAGCCGAAGCGCTGTATTAAAACTGTCTAATAGACAGCTTTCGCACATCGGAGACCACCTGATAGAGTAGACGTATACCAGAATGCCGAAATGGGCGAACGCGAGAAGCAGCGCTCGTTGCGACATCTCGTGACACTCGTTTGAATGAATGTGCGCGCGCGTCGGCGTCCCGCGTCGGCGTATGACGTCGCCCCCCCGCAAAATAAAAAAACAACAACTTATTTTTGAATCATGCATACCCAACTACTTCTCTACCACCAAAGTTGCTCATACCTTGTCTTTCATTCTTTACAAAGCTATTCCTGGAAATTTTGAGAACGGCAGCCCGCAAACAAATCTAATGGAACAAAACACCGACAGCGCATGTCCTTTATGTTAGCTCTTCCAGACTGAAATATTAAAAGTGCGAAACAATAACGGGAGATCGACCCACGCAAGAGGCCGCGTTTCTACCAGAAAGCTCGCCTTCGTGCATAGCGCTCGCAGCCGGCGTTTCCCGGTAAACGTTACGGTTACATAAGCTGTAGTTGCCGGGAAGCATGAAAAGCAGTAAGGGCGGTCTTTGAACACTATCGCGTTCCACTCTTAAAGGCGAAGCTTAAGCGTCCTCCAAATTTTTGCTCGCATTTTCGATTCCGAAGAAAATAACTGCGCAGCGAATGATCGTTTATAGCATGTTGCGGTTAATTGAGGTAAATTTTGTAGGAAACTCTATGACCGCCAGAGCCCTGCTGTTGTTATTCGACGTTCCAGCAAACTACGCCTTAGCACTTCTTCATTACGCTACAACTCTATAGCACTCGGAACACTGATCTTGTGTTCAGGAAGCTTACGTGCACTTCTCCGTTGGACTAAAAGCTCGCTACGCGTGAAACACTGACTTCGTATTCAGGATGCCAGTATATACTTCTCTGTAGCGCCACAACTCCCTAATACGGTGAACACTCTTGTATTCTGGAAGCTATTATTTATGCGTTACGCTTAAGCTCTCATAACGCGGACGAATAACTACGCCTGTAATAAGGCGATTTATTACGAGGCACTGGGCACAGTCTGGTAGCGCTGGCAGTCGACAAACGCTGATCACGCGCACAGCCGCAACAAGAGCGCCTTCTTCGTCTTCCTCTTCACCACAATTGCCCCCGGGAGAGAAGAGGAGCCATCCTGGCGACTTACGGCGTAGGTAGGATGAGGGGGTCATAGTACGGCTTAAGTCGGTTGACATGAACCGTGTCACGCCCGCGATTCCTATGGTCGGGTGAAGGTGTCACAGGTTCTACAACATAGGTGACAGCGGAGGTACGGTCTATGACGCGGTAGGGGCCATCATAGCGTGCAAGGAGTTTGGTCGAAAGGCCAGGGCTGTGAGGCGGGACCCACAACCAAACAAGGGAACCAGTCGGGAAAACTGGTGTAAGCGCGTCACTGTCATGCCGCAGCTTTTGACGACCTTGAGCAGCGGTCGTAAGGGCTCGCGCGAGCTGCCTACAGTCCTCGGCGTATTTGGCTGCTTCAGACACAGGCGTGCATTCGGAAGCGTCGGGTCGGTATGGTAGCAGTGCGTCCATAGTACACGAGGGCTCTCGTCCATACAGCAGAAAAAAGGGCGAAAAGCCAGTGGTAGCTTGTGTGGCCGTATTATAGGCATACGTGACGAACGGCAAAACAGTGTCCCAGTTACTGTGATCCGAGGCGACGTACATAGTCAACATGTCACCGAGTGTGCGGTTGAACCTCTCTGTCAAGCCGTTCGTTTGCGGGTGGTAGGCTGTAGACTTGCGGTGAACGATGCTGCATGCAGCGAGAAGGGCTTGGATGACTTCGGACAAGAAGACACGGCCCCTGTCGCTGAGCAGTTCGCGTGGTGCGCCATGTCGAAGAACGAAGTTCCGCAAGATGAAGAACGCAACTTCGCGCGCAGAGGCTGCCGGGAGTGCGGCAGTCTCGGCGTAGCGCGTCAAGTGGTCGACACCTACAATTATCCATCGGTTACCCGAGGAACTGCAGGGAAGTGGCCCGTACAGGTCTATGCCGACGCGATCGAAGGGCCGAGCCGGGCAGGGCAGCGGCTGTAGCTCACCAGGTGGGCGCTGTGGAATTTTCCGCCGTTGGCACGCCGTGCAAGCGCGTACGTACTGGCGCACGAAGTGATACATGCCGTGCCAGTAGAAACGCTGCCTTAGGCGAGTATACGTTTTCAGAACACCGGCGTGACCATTATGAGGAGCAGCATGAAAATAAGCGCATATGTCAGAACGCATGTGTCGTGGTATCACCAGGAGCCATTTGCGACCATCAGGCAAATAATTTCTGCGGTAAAGAACGTTGTCGCGGACGTGTAAGTGAGCGGCTTGGCGACGAAGTGTTCGAGAAGAGGGTGTGGCGGATGGGTCGTGGAGGAAATTCAGCATAGTTGAAAGCAGGGGATCCTTACGCTGCTCGTCCGGCATATCAGCGACGTTGAAGGCTGACATGGATGCGAAGAGCGGAGACAATGAAGCCACATCACAAGGTAGCGGTGATCGAGAAAGCGCATCGGCGTCAGAGTGCTTTCTGCCCGATCGGTAGACAACGCGGATATCATATTCTTGTAAGCGGAGTGCCCATCGCCCTAGGCGACCTGACGGATCCTTCAACGAGGACAGCCAGCAAAGTGAATGGTGGTCGGTGACAATGTCAAAAGGGCGACCATATAGGTATGGACGAAATTTGACGAGCGCCCAAATAATGGCCAAGCACTCCTTTTCTGTTACTGAGTAGTTGGCTTCTGCCTTCTTTAAGGTGCGGCTCGCATACGCGACGACGTACTCGTCATAGCCGTCTTTCCGTTGTGCGAGGATTGCACCAAGTCCGATACCGCTGGCGTCCGTATGTACCTCTGTAGGCGCTCTGGGATCGTAGCGTCGAAGAATCGGTGGCGAAGTAAGTAAGCGACGTAGTTGCTGGAAGGCTTCGTCACAGGAAGTTGACCACGCGGAGATGCCGTTAGTAGCGGTAAGCAAATTGGTCAGTGGTGCGATGATAGTCGCGAAATTGCGCACAAAACGCCGAAAGTAAGAGCAGAGCCCTATAAAGCTGCGGAGTGCCTTAAGAGTAGTGGGCGTCGGAAACTCTGCGACCGCGCGAAGCTTGGCTGGGTCAGGAAGCACGCCGTCCTTCGATACAACGTGACCCAATATTGTTAACTTGCGAGCAGCAAAACGGCACTTTTTGATGTTAAGTTGGAGACCAGCAGAGGTGAGGCAGGTGAGTATCTCACGCAAGCGAACGAGGTGCGTCGGGAAATCTGGCGAAAACACCACGATGTCATCAAGGTAGCACAGACATGTTTTCCACTTGAAGTTGCGAAGGATGGTGTCCATCATGCGCTCGAAAGTAGCGGGCGCGTTGCAGAGCCCGAATGGCATTACGGTAAATTCGTACAAGCCATCGGGCGTGATGAAAGCTGTCTTCTCACAGTCATCATCTGCCATGGGCACTTGCCAATAGCCGGAGCGAAGATCCAAAGATGAGAAGTACTCCGCGCCTTGCAAGGAGTCGAGGGCGTCATCAATCCGAGGCAGCGGATAGACATCTTTACGAGTGATCTTATTGAGTCGACGGTAATCCACACAGAAGCGTATTGACCCGTCCTTCTTGCGTACTAATACTACAGGAGGCGCCCAAGGACTGTGGGAAGGGCGAATGACGCCACGGTGCAGCATGTCGTCGACCTGCTCGTTAATGATCTTTCGCTCGGCTGCCGATACGCGGTATGGTCGTTGGCGTAAAGGAGGATGGGAACCAGTGTGTACGCTGTGAGTGACGGTTGCCGTACGTCCCAGAGATAGTTGGTCACAGTCAAACGACGAGCGAAAATTCTGAAGAAGCGCGAAGACTTGCTGGCGATATGGAGGCGGCAGATCGGCGTCTACGACAGATTCAAGAACGTCTGACGACGATGACGACAACGATGATGATGATGATGCGCATGGCACGGGAGAAGTGAGGGCGTCGAGTCCATAACAGGCCGTGTCGTCGGTAACATCGAGAATGTGAAGCGGGTCAAGGGGCTGAACACGACCGAGTGATTCGCCGCGCAGTAACGTCACATGGGAGTGAGACGGGTTACACACAAGCATTGAGGATAATCCAGACGCAGTGGTGAGGACGGCAAATGGGAGAGGTAGGGCCTTGCGACGGAGAAAAATCGGCGACGGTGTAAAAAGCACTGTAGCGTCTGGCGCTGTAGAGCAAGAGACGGGCACAAGCGCACACATGTCGGGTGGTATGTCCGTATCGGACACAATAGTGAGCTTGGAGGCTTTCTGTTCAGAAGGGTCAGGCAGTGGGGCATCGGCAAGCGGGAAAAGCGCTACTTCGGCCCGGGCACAGTCGATGATGGCACGATGATGAGACAAGAAGTCCCAGCCGAGGATAATGTCATGTGAACATGATGACAACACGAGAAATTCAACAACATAGACAATGCCGTCGATGACCACCCTGGCAGTACATTGAGCGAGCGGGGCTATATGCTGCGCAGTCGCGGTGCTTAGAAGCATACCAGACAACGGCGTTGTGACCTTATGGAGGCTGCGACAAAGCTTTTCGTCGATAACAGAAACTGCAGCCCCAGTATCAATAAGCGCAATTGCGGCGGTTCCTTCGACCAAAACGTCCAATAAATTGCGTGGCGACTGTGCAGGCCTTGTAGAAGTCGCGAAGCTTGCAGTTCGTGCCTGCGGAACTGCAGCAACTAGTTTCCCTCGCTAGGTGACTGGCGGCGACGTAAGGGGGAAAGTGAGCGACGACGTGGTGATGGCGAACGATGGGTGCCGACAGGGCGTCGAGGAGGCGGCGAAAACTCGTGGTCGGGAAGAGCCGCATGCCCGGTGGTGTCATGGGAATAGGCATATCCAGGCGGTGCGATAGTAGCGTTACCAGGTGGCATGCGACGATGGCAGAAGCGCGCAACGTGGCCGGCGACACCGCAAGCGAAGCATATGGGTCGGTTGTCGCGCGTGCGCCAAGGGGTCTGAACTGGGCGTCGAGATGGAACGGGAGGCGATGCGGGAGGAGGTGCAGCTTGAAGTCGCATTGGCGCCGGAAACGAGAACGTCGGCGGCGCAGGTCGCGCGGCGACTTCGGCATAGGTCAGAGGTGCAGCCACGGGAGGGCAGGGGTGGGCGAAAGGTAAAGACCCAGCAAGTTCCTCGCGAATGGCCCGCCTAATGGGAGCAGCCAGAGATGTGTCAGGCTGGGGAGGTCCATCATTGAGAGGCAGCATAGACAATTGGCGTGCCACCTCCTCACGAATGAAATCCTTAATCTCAAGAGAGAGCGATGCTGCTGGCGTGGTGTTCGAGCGAAGTGTGAGGCCCGAGAGAGAGTCGCCAGGTGCGAGAGCGCTGCGCGCAAGGACCCTTTGTCGACGCAGCTCATCGAAGCTCTGGCAAAGAGTGACGACAGCTGCCACAGAAGTAGGGTTCCGCGCCAGGAGCATTTGAAATGCGTCGTCCTCGATGCCCTTGAGGATGTGCGAACAATCATCATGTATTCAGGTAGCTAGTATTTTTCCATCATACTAAAACTCTCTAATACGCGAAACAGTCACCTACCATACACGGTTGCAGTCAACCACAAAAGTTTACGAGCCACAGGTTCCACTACGAATCTGAATTGGAGGCTAAGTGTTGAGGCTTCGCAGGATTTCAGCTTTTCCCCCAAAAAAAGAAGAAAAAAAAAACAACGCTCATGTTCCGTAAACTTTTGCGGCCGACTAAAGTACTTTGCGCGCTGCTTTGTATTCCTTCCACCCACCGGGACAATGTGTTGTTGGTATTAAAACGAGGGCAAAGCCACCCGCAACAACTTCAACCAGAACACAGAGTCATTAGTTATGTGCACTGCTGCTGTGCCAAGTTTGGAACCATTCGTGTTGCGACCGACGGTGGTCGGCCGAAACTGGCTTTCTTCCACCCAACCCGGACAATGTGGTATTGGCATTAAAACGAGGGCAAAGTGCTACCGCAACAACTTCAGAGCGAACACAGATTCACTAGTTGTGTGGACTGCTGCTGTGCCAAGTTTGGAACCATTCGTCTGCATGCGCCCGACGGTGGTCGGCCGAAACTGGCGCAACACCGTGAGGTATTCGAGCTCCTTGAACCCTCCTCCGGTTTATCACATGTGGGAAACCCGATTCGCTTTCAGTATACAGCCGCGTTCGCCCTTAACGGGAACTCCACATGCATCATGGCTGCTACTCGGACGTGTTTCCCCTGCCCCCCCTTTTTTTGTTATTTCCCGGCCATGTGTTGCTCCAGGCTACAAGCTCGTGGCAGGACGCGCTGACCGTCGCAAACGGGTATTTGCTCGGAAAAAGAAAAAAAAAGTGCCCGCTCGATTCGTATGCGTGCACGTTGAGCGCGGGGGGCGCGCACGTATACATATATCGACGCGCCGCCGCCGCGTTGTAAGGACGCAGGCCAGAAGAAATAATCGCCCTCGGTGTCGCGAAAAACAAGTCGTATATCTCGCGCCTCTCCCAAGTGCGATTCGCTGTCGCCGCGGAGGATGCGATATATCCGCGCACCACTTGCTGCCAAGAAAACAGGGTCGTGCTCTTTATTTATTTTTTGCGTCGCCCGCGATACAGTCTTAAGGGCATATCTGTATGTGCATACATTCGTGTCGACGCTCTCTCTCTCTCTCTTTCTCTATCTTTCTAATGGGTGAAACTTGCAGAAAGCAGAGAGTCGTCGGCTTCGTGCCTGCTAGCGGAAGGGCATTGGTGCAGTTTCAATTACAGTTCGGAACAGCTTTCTTTACTGAGCTTTTTTTTTCTCGTATACTATAGTGCAGGCCCTTAATATAGCTATCGCAGGACTGAAGAAAAGAAAGGGAAACAAAGCGGCCGCACGCACAGGCGCGCGCTAACACACGTCGCCGAACGCAACACAATACGTTAAAGTACAGCACATATGTATGCATAACAACAAGTTGCTTTTTGCGATCTACCGGCCTTTGTGAACGTCTTTAACTGGAACGCCTCTCGTGTGTGTGTGCGCCTCCGTGTGTGCGTGTTTTTTTTTCGTTAACGTTTTCCTCTCTGTCCTCTTTCTAACCCCTATCTCCCATTCTCAGTGTACGGTAGCAAGCCGGAGACTGATATCTGGTTAACCTCCCTGCCTTCATCTCTCTCTCTCTCTCTCTCTCTCTCTGCATTCACGAATTATTTCAGTGGTGAAACTCTGTTACTGCCAGGCACGTTGTTGCAGCTGGTGTAGGGGGACAAAAAAACCGATTTAAATGTTGGAGCGCGCATAATAGAAAGTTATGCTCGTAACTTTTCTTGTGGCAGATGGCTTTGTAGGCGATAGGTGGATGTTTGGGCAGGTCTTGTGGGGGCGAGTAGTACAGGGGGTATAGGAGCTTGAAAGAGGCTAAACGTGAAGCCGGTGGGAAAGACAAGTTAGACTAAGAACTTCCAGATGAGATGGTGATTGAGAGGTTTTACTGTGACGGTGATACGTAAAACGAATAGCTTTGTTTTCTGCTTTACAGCTTCTGAGAAGCTTGTTTTTTTCTTTCGGGTTGGGTAGCAGTACATCCGCTTGTGAAGCAAAACAGCAGGACTTCTTCAAAATCGACCACGAAATATTCGCCGCAATGACTCCGATTACCGACCAAAAGGCATCGACTCTTACGCGATAGTGCTTATATAAATTATGTTGCATTTCTATTGACGCTTTGTTTTGTTAAATTAATTTTCTGTTGAATTTCAATCGAATGTCATGCATGTTTTTTTACAGAAGCACGCAGTGGTGTTGATAAAATGTTTCTTGCAGTTGCAGCTGTCAGAAAATACTGTAGAAGGCGAATTCTTTCTAGCTTTTATACGTACGTAAGTCTCTGGAGCGCCGTCTATACTGTGAAAGATAAAGAGAAGCATCAGATTCAGAGCTAGATTGGTTGATTACACGTCCAGAAGCCTGGATCGAACACACACACACACACACGCGCACACACACACACACACACACACACACACACACACACACACACACACACACACACACACACACACACACACACACACACACACACACACACACACACACACACACACACACACACACACACACACACACACACACACACACACACACACACACACACACACACACACACACACACGCGCGCGCGCGCACACATACACACACACACGCACGCACGCAGACGCACACGCGCAAAACTCGAGGGATGGTTGGTGGCGCCGCCGCCGTGAAATTCGCCCACCATCTTCCCGTGACGTCATGAATTTTGAAAGCGGACCTGCTCGAGAGTAATTAATTGCTGAATACAAGGCGATCGCATACTTCAATACGAAATATGGAAATACTTAATCTTAGAAAGGTTTAGGATGCTGTTACTTGCAGAAAAAGAAAAGGAAAAGGCAGACTGGAATAGGGCAAGAACCGTGAAATCCATGACGTCATGATGACGTCATCGTTGCCGCAATCGGGGCGCGAAGTTCAAGAAAGGCAACTATAGCCACTGTCGCTGCTAATGGTCTCCACTTTCCCGCTAAGTAAATAGAAACAAAGATCTTGAAGCTCTAACCTCTTAATATGCCCTGCCACTCTGCTCTGCTATGCCACACTCTACCACTCAGGTTCCCAAACATTCTGGCCTTGGGGAACCCCATCTGCCTTTAGAGATCGTGTGCCGCGAAACCTCGGCCCTACCTTATTTTTCTCGCCCACGCATGTGCTTATCCAGCAATGAGTCTTGAACGCCGCTGCTGCGACGCTCTTTCTCGTGAAGACTATACCGCAGATGTGATGGTTTTAATTGTTATATTCAAACTCTACTGTCAAAGTAATCCAGCGCAGACGGGATGGCGTCGGATTCATTTTGGCCACTCGCGGGACCCACGTTCGGGAATCTCTGCTCTATACCACCCTAAAATACTCAACCAGTCTTAAATGATTGAGCTTTTTCCTCTACATGTAGTGTACCTTTTGCACAGACTGCGCAGTTTGTTGGGAAATCGTAAGGAACCACCCATGCTCATCGCCGAAGCGTTCCAGCTCCCGTATACGTTGAAGATGGCTCGCTGGCTGTCGCTGGATCAATGCCCCCTTCCCCCGTTTGGCAATGCACCGCGCCGAACGTCGGTTGGGTGGCACGGTCGGGCGTCGAAAGCGATGACCTTTAGGCTTCTCGCATCAGACTTCGCGCACGCAAGAAACACTTGCGGACAGATGGCGTGATTTAGACGGCTTCCTTGGCATCGGGGTTAATTTCATTCCAGGTCGCTCTGCACCTTGGCGATGTCTCAAGCGCGCGCCATCGCCGATGTATACGAGGGCGAACTTCTTATCACCGAATCGGCCTGCGCCACTTGGAAGATATTTGCGCTGGGTCGCGCATAGAAGTATACCCGTTTGGGCACGTATATATAAGACACATATCAGACGGTTTGCGGGGCAGGATTTATCGCGTGTCACCCTTATCGGAATAGTTTAGAGAATGGCAGCCCCCAGCGAGTGTGAAAAGAGTGCGACGCTTGAGGGAAATTTAGGGCGTCGTTTCCGTCGGTTAATTAATCACAGCTCCCCCCCCCCCCCTTCTGCGCTCGCCGCTGCGACAGATCCAAGCGACGGTGCAATAGGTTCGCGACGATATTTCTCACGCTTTCAGTTATCGTATATCGCTTGCATGTGTGCTCAAGAGGTCGCTGTCGTTACGCAGTTTATAGATGCTGCAGAAAGATGAACCCTGCGTTTCAGTGGATGTACGATGTGTGGCTCTGCGAGCGGTCGTGTCGGCACTGATGGATGGTCTGGACGCCACGATATTTCCAAGTAGGAGACGAGATTCGACGAAGAGATTAATCGAAATCTCTAAATACGAACGGCTCGCTTAAGACCTTTCGATGTTTGCTGCGGACTTTGTTGGCCGAGACCACCGGCAATAGGCTTGTCAAGATGACTCACGCTGATAGCGTCGCTAGTATTTACGTAGCATTTATGATACCCGTAAGTGATAAGGGTGGTCGCGCCGTGCGTTGGGTGCGTTGCTCTGTCTGTCGGAGTAGATTTTGCGTGAGCGAAACAGTGTTCGAAGTGATCCCAAAGACGCAAGACACCGATAGTGAAGCGAGGACCTAAATGACAAAAAATTCACCTTTGCAAACCATATCCTTGTTTAGTTGGTACTGTCAAGATTGGGGGCTCAACCCCATCGCTCGTAACCCGTTGTCAAGATTGGAGTCGGGCATGAATTAGAAGGTAGCTGGCCTGTGCCGTCGTCCAACTTATCCACGCTGAGGACGTTGATGAAGGGAAGGACTGCTTCTCATCTAGAACGAGGAATATGGGTTTATTTACAGTATCTACATCAGTCTAGCATAACTGCGAGAGGAAGTACATCAGTCTAACATGATTGCTTGAGAAAGTACATCACTCTAACAAGACTGCTTGAGAGAGAGTGTCCTGAGCAGCCGCACAACAGCGGTTTATAAACACTCGGTCCTCCCCCGATACCCAGGTGACGGAAACGGCCGTCCAGGCACCCTAGGCGAGTTGACGAGGCACCGTGAGCGAGTTGACGAGGCACGGTAGGGGAGACTACCAGGCACCGTAGGGGCCTTTTATTCCCCGAGCTGACCACCGCAGCGCGCCCGCCGGCTGCCCATTGTCTTGCGTCTTGGTCGGCGCGTGGGAAGGGGTCTCAGTAGACGTTCCCGCGGGCTCAGTAACAATAGTTGGTCCGCCGAGCCCGTTTAGTCACAATGGCGACGAGGCTAGAGAGTGACGGTGGCGTTCCGAGACAACGTTGCCGCTGCTGTCGCAACTGGCAGGAAAAACTTGCTCGTCATCGGGCCGTTCTTAACAGTACGCGTCCCCTGGCTTGCCCATTGTTCGTTCCATATGTCCTGCAAACTATTCCACAAGCACTCAGTAAAATTTATGTTGAGATTGAGATTGATATTGAGATTGATGTTGAGATTGGTATATTGACATTTCATTTGGAGGCTGTCGAGTTTCAAGAACGCCTTGTTTGTCTTAAGGCCTACCTTGGATAACTGAAGCATTGCCCCCAGAAAGCAATTGGCGTAGACAAGACGACGAGGATGAGGACGTATCAAATCATGTACTACCCTCTCCTCCTCTCCCCGTCCACCTCCGTCCCCCGAATAAGAATTTTGCATCTACGCGTTGATTTCCAGCCTTGCCACATACGCCAAGGATTCACATAGGCGCAAGTTCTGAAGATTTTGGCACTCTCATTAATTCTTTCAATTTCAAAAATTGTACTGTAACACATCTCACTTTGCGCAAATGGAAGGCCATGCTTTTCCATGGGCCGAGAATGTACTGCATTTACACGCTCTAGTCGGCGCAACAAACCTTACAAAAATAGTCGTTCACATTCTGTACACATTCTTTTGCAAACAGCGCGAATATTCGCGCTGTTTGCAAAAGAATATGTTCGTACCAACAAGCCCGGCTAGCCACTGTTCTGAAGTTCACATTTTGTAGTTTTACTACTGAGTGTCCATGACCTTCAACAATGTTTCTTTAGATTAAAAAAAAGGTACTGATTTCTATCTTTACTTTTATGCCCGAATGCCGATAGGTTATGGTGAGAAATTCAGAGAAGCCTCAGTCAGAGAAGCCTTCAGAAAAATGAATGTTGTAAGTCTTCAAGGATATCGCACTCTGAACACAACGGCGAGTCTACTGACTGAAGTTTACAACTGAAATAATTTTTGTATAAGCCACGTTGAGCCTCATGCGGTGACGGCGTGCATGATCTCCTACACAGAGGCTTTGCAGCAGGGTTAATAATAATATTTGGGGTTTTACGTGCCAAAACCACTTTCTGATTATGAGGCACGCCTTAGTGGAGGACTCCGGAAATTTTGACCACCTGGTGTTCTTTAACGTGCACCTAAATCTAAGCACACGGGTGTTTTCGCATTTCGCCCCCATCGAAATGCGGCCGCCGTGGCCGGGATTCGATCCCGCGACCTCGTGCTCAGCAGCCCAACACCATAGCCACTGAGCAACCACGGCGGGTTTGCAGCAGGGTTAACTTGCAAGATAGATCAATATTATGAAGCGATCTCTGTTATATAAAGTTTATTGGGATTATTTCAATCACGTTTCGCTCAGAGAAAGCCTGATTCCGTCACTACCGCGTCACTACTACGCCACTACCGTGTCACTAACACGTCACAATAGGATACACCTCTCGTACTCCTAAGTTGAACGAACAGCATCTCGTTCGCAAAGCCACATGAATGAAATGCCTTCGCAAATGTCACGGTTCAAACTCCGAGGAAGGACATATTCCTGGAACAAGTCAGGTATCTCGAAGGACACGCAATAACCAATTCTTCGAAGCCGTTATATATATCCGTATACGCGAACGATATGCGCACATATGTGGCGTGTACTGGCATTCGCCTCGACCGCTACTGCGTTTCATGGAGAGGCTTTGCAAAGTACGACCGGTCTTTGGGATAGTTCTTGCGTGAAGGGTGGCCTCGTTACAGGCACATATACCCGTCCGCGCGGTTTCACAACCGCCATTTTTACTGCAGCGCTCGCCAGAGGAGCAGCTGACCGATTATCCTTGCGAAAGGGGGCCGCCGACGATGTGTGAGCGGCGCAAAACGCTGAGCGAACGCGAAAAAAAAAAAAAAAGAAAGAGAACGGCAATAAACGGACAGGGATAAGACAAAGGAAGGCTATGCGTTTCGGCCATTCAAACGTCGGCGTGACCTCTCTTCGCAAATCGGGCGGCGAATATAAGGGCTCTCCGGCGATCGCCATCTATCCTCGCTGACCCCTTCTGTTCAGTGTTACTGTGGGCTCCATTACGCCGGCACGGCCCGATCTTTCTGTCTCGCTAAATGGATGCAGCGTTGGCGACGCTGTGTACAAAGTCGGCCCGCTGGAGTCAGTGAAATGCGCGCTAAAGAAACCAGTGCCGCGTTTACCTCTTAAGAAATGTACCCTGTATAGGCATTGTCGTTGTCGTCGTCGTCGTCGTCGTCATTATATTTGTGACCACTACAGGATGGAGGCCCCTTCCAGCGATCTGCAAGCACTCCTGCCTTGCGCCAGCTTACGCCATCTTACGCTTCCAGATTTCCTCGCTTCGTCACACAACCCAGTTCCCCGCCGCGCCCAACAACACTTTCCTTCCCTTGGCATCAGTTCTGTAACTCTAACAGACCGCCGATTATCTGCCCGACGCATTACACGTCTATCTGCCCAACTCCCTCTCTTCCTCCTGATGCCAGCTGGAATATCGCATGTACACCCGTTTGCTCTTTAGCCCACACTGCTGCCTTGCCGTCTTTTAGAGTTAAGCCTATCATTTTTTTTTTCGTTCCATCGCTCGGTGCGTGGTTCTTAAAATACGGTCTAGGTTCTTTATTGACCTCCCCGTTTCTGCCCGATATATATATGTCATATATGACCGACAACTTACCTTTATCCTTCGAAAGGAACGTATCGAGTCATTGGATCCCACCTATATATATATATATATATATATATATATATATATATATATATATATATATATATATATATATATATATACATTGGCGAAATCAGTTCTGCGGAAATCTGCAACGTAGACGAAGTTTCATGAGAGGGAAGTATTGTCATTCATTCGAGGATACAGCACTAAGCCACGAGACGATTTTGTTTTCTGAAATCGTGGAGCTTGCGTTCTACGAAATTCGCGCGTGTTTGTTAATAAAAAAAATGTATGCTACTGTTGGTTGGACTACAGTATTTCCATTTCATGCGACGTAGGTCTTACTTTTTTTAATGAACGGTGATTGATTTTACGGGCTCTCAACACTCCTGGATTTGTGGGAATTCTTGCAGAACTACTTGCACGGATCTTCCGCGGTTGTCAGTGCAGTTCGGGGTTGAGAGTGAGGCGCCGTTTCTTTCTGGAGGTATTACGAACTATACTCGTAGGCATATAGCTTGCACTCATTACAGCGGGAGCTGCTGTGTGCTCTGGAATCGCTCAGATTAGTCCGGAGTCGTCGTAAAGTTAATAATAATAATAATAATAATAATAATAATAATAATAATAATAATAATAATAATAATAATAATAATAATAATAATAAGTGTAATACGCGGCAGAATGTAGTTCTCGTTTGTGTTTCAGAATAACATCGACTGTCTGCAGGAGTATGTCAAGCAGTTACTACAGCGATAGCTGTTATGTGGTCTCCGTGCTTTTTAATCGCTCGTATTAGTCAGGAGTCGTCGTAAGGCTAATAATTCTTCCGTGGCGGCCATCGTAACATGCGGCGGAATGTAGTTATCGCTTTGTCTTTAAGAATAACACCGACTGTCTGCAGGAGTATGTCTAGCGGTTATTACAGCGATAGCTGCCTTCGTACTCTTTAGTCGCTCGGATTTGTCCCGATTCGTTGCTACACTGCAAGGTTCTTCCACGTCAGTCAGTGCACAACGTGGCAGGAGTGTCTGGTTACCTTTTGAGGATAATACAGATTACCTGCAGACATATATCTTATGGTCTCTACAGCGATAGCTGTTATGTGCTCGACTTAGTTGGGTATATATGTAAGGTGTAGTCTTGAACTACAAGGCTCTTCCGCTGTTGCCATTGTAGAACAACCGAATACTGGTAAGCGTAGTTCTATGGAAGACGGGACAAAAGAAAGACACAGAAGCGCAGTACAAGTGCTAACTGCTTACCAGCGCTTACCAGTACCCAGTTGTTGAGCATGAACCAATATGCCCAGCAACAAATTTTATTGTTGTAGTGTGCGACTAACTGTTGTTATGGTTTCGTTCTGAGGATAACACCGACTGCCTGCAGACGTATATGTTATGGTATATTCAGCGATAGCTGTTATGCTCTCTTGAGTTGCTTAGATCTCTCCGCAGCCGTCGCGGAGCTATCAGATTCTCTCACGGTGTTGCTTGCAGTGAGTGATAGAATGTAGTGTCGCAATTTTTCTTTTAATGGCAAGTCAGATTGCCAATAGACATATACAATATGGTCTTCACGACCATAGCTGTTATGCTTGCCTGAGCCGCCCGGATTTGTCTGGAGTCGTTGTCGTGAGGCTGCCAGGTTACTCCGCGGCAGCGAGTGCAGTTGGATGCAGAAAGTAGTGCCTCGTCTCCTTTTTTTGAATATATTGTTATTGGCCCTTAGACATATAGCGGCTCACAGCATTTCAGCGTGATTTCCGGGCATTTGAGTTTTATGCTGCATTTACGTTGGCATCGCTATTTCGCCGTTTTGGCACAACTGTTCCACTTCTCTTCAACAGTAGGCGATCGCCGTGGCTGACGAGTGTCACGATTTGCTATTTGTCATTTTTTCTTGTTTGGACGGATTCCGCTCAAACAGCATTTAAAGTCCATCTGAACTCGTTAAGCATTATTTCGAATCCACACACAGAAAAATAGAACTTTCTTAATTCCGTTGTATCTGTCGCTATATCTAGCGTAAACTCTGCTATAACGGCGACACTGTTGCCAACCCCAACGCACTCGGCTTCGATTGCCTTAGGCCACCTGCCGGTTTCTCCACGATGCACAGTTTTGGCTACGACGCGTAATGCAGCTCTATAGCGGAGAGCCCTTTCTTCTGTCGAGCTTACCATCGCCGCCAATATAAGAGACCTGGGGCGTATCAATGGCTTTACGATTGCCTCGAGACCTCTCGCAGGGCCCCTTACCGCGTAACAGCGCTCCTCGGCACATAGCCGTTCGTGACGATCGGCTTTGCCCGCCTTGGCTCGTTC
Source organism: Dermacentor albipictus (assembly GCF_038994185.2). Classification (NCBI taxonomy): domain Eukaryota; kingdom Metazoa; phylum Arthropoda; class Arachnida; order Ixodida; family Ixodidae; genus Dermacentor; species Dermacentor albipictus. The sequence goes on from NW_027225594.1 coordinate 1,488,566, forward strand.
AAGTCAACGCGGCTCGATGGAGGTTAAGGTTACGCTGGTTGTGTACGTTCATAAGCTCCTCGCAACGTCCGTAACAGGTGACGTCAGCGGGCATTGGGACGAATGCGAGGCCGCAAACTGAATAGACAAAAAAAAAAAGATGATGTTTTTTTTTCGTTCACATGCCAAAACTGCGATCTGATTATGAGGTACGCCGTAGTGGGGGACTCTGGAATAATTTCGACCACCTGTGGTTCTTTTAACGTGCGCCTAAATCTAAGTACTGTTGGAATCTCAGCGCTGACGCCCGTTGTTGCAATCGGACCGCTGGCACGAGTTGTTGCAACTGGGTCGCAAGCCCCAAGGGTAGCGTTGGCCTGGCGGCCTGGGGCACGACTGGAAGCATCCGAAGGTCCCGGCAAAGCATGAGTCGACTGCTAACAGAACAACTTGTTTATTCTAGCATTGCAAAAGAGCGGCCGGTCAGGTCGACCGAAGTGGAGAGACGGGGGCGCACGTAACTCAACGGAAGAAATCGGAGCCTCTCTCCTGGCGTCCGGGGGCAGCTGCTTTTATACTCTCGGAGTTGAGGGCAAGAAGGAACGTCACGGGATGAGGACACGTGACGGCGGGGCACGGACAAGCTGAGAGACATGTTGAGACGAGTGTAGTGACGCATCAGCCGGGCCGGCGCCGGTCAGACCTCCTCGCTTCACACTTGGGGAGCTCCTCTCCCCGGCTGCCGCGCTTTGACAAGCGTGGGCACCAACATGCACACACACACACACGCACACACGAATACACGTGGCATCGAAACATGCCTGGACGCGCTTGGCGGGGAGGCGTCGCGGCAGCGCTGAACGGGCCAAAATGTCCGCCGCTTTGAATGAAGCCCCGGCGTCCGTTGCATCCGCGCCGGCTATACCGCGCGTCGTAGGCGAAACGTAACAGTACACGGGTGCGTTTTTTTTTACCACCACACGTGAGTATACGAATGCGTGTTAGATCCTGTGTCTGTTAGCTGGTGTTAGCGAGCGTTAGCGTCGGTAATCGGACACAGACAGACAGACAGACAGACAGACAGACAGACAGACAGACAGACAGACAGACAGAGACAGACAGACAGACAGACAGACAGACAGACAGACAGACGGACAGACGGATGGACGGACATAGATACACACAAAAACACGCACACACATGCACACGCACGCACGCAGACACACACGCACGCACGCAGACACACACAAACACTGACATACACGCACAGAAAAACGCTGACACACCGACAAACACGCGCACCGACCCAGACACGCACACACGCAGACACACACTGACACACACACACACACGCCCACAGAAGCACACATACACTCAGACACACACTGACACACACACACGCCCACAGAAGCACACATGCACGCAGACACACACTGACACACACACACGCCCACAGAAGCACACATACACACAGGTGCGCACACGCGCGTGCGTGCGCACTTGTTCATGCTGACGCACGGACCTTACTCGTGCGCGCCCTGCACCAAAAGTGTACGTATACGCACGCATCGTCGCCGCCGTTCGTGGTTTTCCGCTACGCTTTGGTACGGAAGGCCGAGCGAATTACATTTGTTTGACTTATATTTCGCGAGGGAGCGGCAATCTTCCGAGGCCGAGTTATTAGGCCGATGTTTCGCTGACGCGGGCCCGCGCGGATTATGCCTACAAAATCCCTGCTCCCGGGACTCCGAGCTATGATGGCCACCTCGTCCCCTTTTTGTATATTACACTGTTTGCTTCCAGCTTTCGGCGATGTTCCTTTCGCGCATGCTTGCTTTCTTTCGTCTTTTTGCCTTACGTTCTTCACGTATTACTCTCAGAGGCCGGCAAATTCATCCTCTACCGAAGCTGCAATTTCATTATTGATGCGCGGCAAACCTTTGTTTAGCGGAATTTAATTAATCCAGCAGATAAATTACTTCGTCTAGCGCGACGTTTGCCAGAGCAAAATGCTGAAGCCACTACATATATGTCCTTTAATGTTTCTTTTTACCCCCCTCTGTCGTACCCCAGTGTTTACGCTTTGTTCTCGCGCTAATGAGGTTGGAGCGTAACCTCCTCGCGCACTCGCAAGTCCTTGACTCTTGTGTTTGGATAGAGCGCGCCTAACGAATGAGTTCATGTTAATACGGGGCGCGTGCTGTTAATATCGTATCAACGTGGCGCACGCGATGCAAATATTGATTCCGTCGATTCTATTTATTTTTTCTTTCTGTGTTTCCTTACTACGCTTTCCGCGCTGTTTCTGTTTCAGTTACAGGGGCGGCCTTTTTCGTATCCCGCCTCTCGAGTTCGGGTGTTGCAACCCGAGCACTTGTGTGTTTAATTTCATTTTGGTGTCCCCGTGTTCTTCATCCGGAACGCAATTAACTTTTGTTTCATAATCCCCTTTCCTTTCCGCGAAGATCTTGTACACGTGTACAAGATCTCCGCGGAAACGGCTCGTGTTTACCCTTTCCATGTATATATATATATATGTTTAGATTAGAAAGTTAGAATTTGTTGTTGTAGGCGCGGTTTTTATCCTTTTATCTGTTATGCGGGCTTTGAAGGGCCCACTATTTCTTTTCCTGATGTACAACTACTTCGCCTGTAAATATAATGACCGTCGTTTACATCTGGTTCTTTACAGTATGATTTTTTTAAAAAAGATTATTGTTAGGGAGCGTTAAGGAGCGACGGCAGAGACCAAGTTGGTCTTCACCAAAGACGACGACTTGGCGGGACGAGGTGGAACCGGTTGTAGCAGCCATATTGAATTGGGAAGGAACAGCGCCAACTAAGACGATCACAAGTGGGGAGAACGACACAGGACAAGCACCATCCTGTATCGCTTGCCCTGTGTCGTTCTCCCCACTTGTGATAGTCTTAGTTTGGCGCTGTTCGTTCCTAATTCAAGTATGCACCATCTGGCCCAAATGAATGTTGTCCTGAGCAGCCATCTTGTCAGCCATCTTTCAGCCATTTTGCAAATACTTTGCTAGTACATGCGAGGTTGTCCCAATAGTTCGCGTAATTTGTCTGCTACAAAGTGGGAGTCAGTGTAGCGCCGACCGTGTTAAAAAATAAAAAAAAAGTAAAGAAGTGAAAGAACTCACTTGGCGCTCAAAAGTTCTTTTCTGTAGCTTGTTCCCTTTCATTTTTTTCATTTTTGACCAGGCAAAATTCACTGCCCATGCTAAGCAACACCAGCAACATTACCAAACTTCGAGAATCTTTGGCCACATTAACGGATTACCAATCACTGTGCACACCCCTGTCTCACGCGTGTTCCCTTACTTAAATATGCTAACCCTGCTAACCATGCTAACCCTTTAGCATGACAAGTACATCGATGCTCGACTTAAGTATATCGATACGTACTCGCCCAAGCAGCCACCCTCCATGTTGGATACGTTCCTTTCTTTTCCTTTTGCTTCTGTAATCCCTCGCGTTAACTGGCTTCCGCGCCGTGCGATTTCTGTGCAGGTGTAAACCACTGCGATTTAATAGTATACAAGCGCTCGAACCTATTGGTTTAGAGTTCCGTGTCCGGGACTTCGTTTACCGTTCCTTCTGGTCGACCCCCCTTTTCGCTCCTTTACGTACACAGAAAAATAATTTACACCCTTAAATGTGAGAAAGGGTGTAAAAGTGTGTATTTCTCACACCCTTAAACCCAAAAAGGCTCTAAGAGTGTGATATATAGACGCATTTACACTACACCATTTTTGACTTTGAAGGGAGTAGAGAGAGAGAGAGATTTATTTGAAAGGAGGCAGAGAGGTCGGCCTGAGCCAGCGCGCTCCAGCCTGTAAATTATGTTACAGTGTATAGGAAAAAAGCGTACTGCCGCCATCCAGTACGGCCGCTTGCATTTACTGGCATTGCACATCTGCAACAGCAGGTAGTACCAACAATGTTGCTTATCGAGGGTCACTGCTCTGTGATGCAGGGCACGTGTCGTCGCACTGTGACGTCATTCATTCGTCATAGTGCATTGACCGCCTTTGAATTACCAGTGGGCGCATTCCTTCTTCGGAACTTCGACCGGCTGTCTTTCTTTGACTGATCATTTAATTTGCTGCCCGAGAAGGAACCGAAATCAAGTATGTTTTTCCGAGAACCGGATGACGTGGCAGCGCGCAGTTGAAGCATCGGCCGCTCGGATACTTTGGAAGTCGTCTGTCTTTGTGACGTCACCAGTGCGCGACTTGTGTTAGAGTGAGCCAGCGCGAAGGGAACGCTGAAGTGAGGCGAAGTGAGAGGTACGCAGGGCTGCGCTCTTCCGGCCTCAGTACGAACGATTTATTCCGCGCTAGAAATTGTAAAGCTATCTTTGGGATACTGGGGAGCATCTTTATAGACTCTGTATGCCTGTACATTCATTCATTCATTCATACTGTCTAGGTGGTTTTACGAGTATAGAAGCACCTTTGTGAAACAAACACACGAACAAACTACCAACAAGCAAAGAAACAAATGGACAAACAAACAATCAAACGAACGAACAGACAGACAGACAAAAAACAATCAAACAAACAAATACCAAAAGGTTGGAAGGTTCAGATATCTGCGCATAGAAGTGTGAAGCTGTGTCGAAGGAAAACAACTGCAGCTCTCGCGCTGCATCCCGCGTTGTCTGCTTTGCAAAGTCAGGTGATGGCCGCGGTCCAGGAGTAGCCTTTTCTCTCGTTTCTTTGTAGACGCTTAAAGAAAAAGTCGCTGTTTAGCCCGAAAGGCGAAGTATCGATTGCGATAGCAAATTAGCGGACAGCTATGCGAAGTCAGGATATTAGACTTATCGACCGCATAAACTTGTGAACCTAGGCATACTAACTAAATTAACCAGCGTGGTGTCATGCGTGCTCCAGCAATCACGAGCACGTCTCACTCGATGGACTGCGGAAACTCGCTGTCAAAACGCTGGAGTGAGGAAACGCGGCAGCAGCAGCGAGCGAATTGACTCTCGTGCTGCGTCTCGCATCATCGCGAACTACGCCGCGAAAACGCAGCGCGTGGCGGACTCTGTTCCCGTCGCAGATGGATTTCAAGATATAGCGGCGCGGAGTAGAACGCCCCCCCCTCCCCCCCTTCCCCTCCTTCCTACCCACCCATCGGAGCCTTGCGCGCGACGGAAGACGACGCGCTTCCCTCCCCGCTTTCCTCCCTTGCATGCGCGAAATTGAGCCGCAATCCCCGGCTTACCCTCACGCACCTTCATTCGCACATACAGCACACGGCGTGCGGCGACGATTTTATCGCATTGGGACTATACACTTAACTCCACGGCGATGGCAGAAATGCGCCTGGAGTGTCCGTATAATTGCTATCGCAATAAAAAGGAAGTAGTTTCTTAAGGAATAGCATGCTTTCCCCAGCGCTGTAGTTCTTGACGCATTGTCGTCGTGACACAACGGATGAGACAAGGCACGGCTCAAGTCCGTCGGTCGAAGGAAGGAAGAACGGTGTTAACCGTCGATGTGCCAGTCTGAAAGAGGTGCACCAAGTTTACGTTTGAACACGGTTAGTCCTTACATGTTTTTTCTCCGCAGTCATAATAAATAAATAAATAAATAAATAAATAAATAAATAAATAAATAAATAAATAAATAAATAAATAAATAAATAAATTCGATAGCCGGAACTGCACACGAAATTTAACAGTGGTGGTGGTTGGTACTAGCACGTTAGGCAGTCGCTGTTTGAAGACAGATTAGGTGGTATTCTCTTTCATATTCGCGCAGTTAGGACATTGCCTTCCGACGAAATGATAGGTGAGGCTGGTGTTGCGAAATCTAGGTTTTCGAGAGAGAGAGGCCAGTTGCCCGAAAGCTTGAACGCTGTGGGAAGGGTCTGTCGGCACGTGGTACAGCGAGCACTCAAACAGCAAAGAGAAAATAAAGCGAGCAAAGGAAAGTGAAAACGAAAGAAAGAAAGAAAGAAAGAAAGAAAGAAAGAAAGAAAGAAAGAAAGGAAGAAAGGAAGACCCGGAACGCCTGCAAATGGAATGTCGTAGGCGCCACTGACTTCTGACACGTAGAAGTTAGCCGAGTGTGCCCTGCGTTCTCTGTCTACGTTATGTATTTTTTTTTCTCCGCTTGCTTTCACCCGGTTGTGTTCAAATGCTCGCCGCGTCCGCGGCGAAACCTTTTCGAGCCAAGCACCGCCGGAACATGCCCTCGGAACGTGGTCGCGCTGAAGATTTAGTGCGCCCTAAAACGGCGACGACGACTTAGAGGCCTTTTCAAAGACGAGGCAGAGCATAGTAATCCGAGGAACTCGGCAGTAGCTGTGGAGCGAGGACAGAAAGGATACACGGAGCCGACTTATTCTCGTTCTTTTTTAAAAAAAACCTGTGTGTAACTTTTAAGAGCACTTCTCGTTCGGAGTAATTTCTACCAGGCTGGTCACACGCGTCGCTTTCAAGTGCCTTTCCTCTGTGTAGGCCTTTGCATTTTTTATTCGCATTTATAGAGCGGTCGTTCAAAGAAGCTCGTTCAACGCCGTTCTCTCTGGGTAAAGGAACGGAAGGACCCTTCGAAAAAGTTAAGAAATGTTGTCGCGCTTTCGTTGACTTTTTTGTTGCGATGCAAGTGAATGTCATGGATGATCCTTGCAGGAAGAGAAGGCGCTGAACGTTGGCTGAAACGTGTTGCTCTTCTATTTTAATGCGTAGCGTTCTTTGGCTGTGTGGGTGCCCGGAGTTACCTTCTGCTCCGTTCCGTTGGTGTTTCCGTTTCGTGTCCCAGAAGGCCCGCCCACCATCTATAGGTTTGAATGAGCGATGCAATATCGATGTGTTGACTTGTTCCGCAAAAAATCTGCGTGATATGTTCCTGCAATCTTGACTGTGTACCGTTGTACTTAGTGATTTTTTGCCCTTAGTGCTTTTGCTCTTCTCTCTTTTCTTTCGTTTTCTTCTTCGCTTTTTTCCCCCTTACCGTTTCCCACCTGCCCTGCTGCTGCCATTGTAAACGGAACCTGGGGCCAGTCAAGCTGCTTCTCCGCAGCTTTTTCCCCCTTGTTTTTCCGCCACAACCATGTACCTCCTTGCTTGTGGAAACAAATAAATAAATAAAAAATGGCTGTGGCTTAGGTAAGGTTAAGCCCAGGATGCGAAGCATACTAGCCTTTATTTTAGTTGTTGAACCACTGTTTAGCTTGGTGAACTGCTGTTGCTTGGCTATATTTGGTTCGGCTAGACGAAGAAACAACTCATGCGTTACTCTGCTTCGCCTTGGACGCCCCGCATTGGACGCGGTGAGCGTCGAACAACGCAGCGTTCGGCGCGACAACGAAATGTGCGCCTGAGCAAGAGACGCACGCCTTAGAAACAGCTCGTTTCTAAGGCAACACCGCATTCACTAGAGGCGCTTTTGTACCGCTTTGAAGCATCGTACTCGTGGCTCAGTGGTAGCGTCTCCGTCCCACACTCCGGAGACCCTGGTTCGATTCCCACCCAGCCCGTCTTGCAAGAGTTGAGCCAAAGCCACTTCTCCTCTGTCGTGACGTCACGGTGTCACGTGGTAATCAAGGCGACACCGCCGCGCCTGAGGAGCTGGGTTGAGCTCTCGTAATATGCTTCGCATAAAAAATTCTGTGAATACGCAAACTTCTGTGCGCTCATCGCCACCTTACTCGTGGGAGCACGCATAGAGTTTCGTATAGGCAACTCCCAGTTGGTCCTAGCTAATTCGAGGCTCCCCAAGAGGGAGCGTTGAGAAACAGATGCCAACCGTCGTAATACGGTCGGCAGGGATGGGGCGCAGCTCGACAGTGTAGCACGTTTGTTTATTTACTTATTTTGTTAATACTGTCGAGCCCTCAATTGAGGGTCATTGTTTCATCGAACAGTCGTCGTGCAAAGCAATAACAATGCAAAGGATCGGCCAGAATAAATAGCGTTCATTAATTAATAGAAGTTTGTAATGTGTCGACAGGTGGAAATAAAACCGGTGAGGCCAATAACCTTGTGCACGTATAGTATAAGATCACCAAAATGAAGAGTCGTTTTCATTTGAGTTGAAAAGAAGGACAGAATGCGTGGTTGACGCTAAATATAAGCATAAATATAAACCGGGTTATTGACTGTATATTTGCAGCCATTGGCTTCAGGACTCCCCCCCATCCCCACACCCTTTTCTATTTTCGTTGAGGATGCAGAATTTCTTCATTGGCCGTAGCACAACGTACCGCTTCAAGCACAACGTATGTGCGCCTATGCTGCGGGAATTTATTTCCTCTCACGTGACAGGTTTCGATCTCTAGCCGATCAGGTATACCTAATCTGTCCTCGCTGAGCAGGTTTGTCCCGGACGCTGGCAAAAAAGCAGTCGCGCCACATTGGACGAGAGAGAGAGAGAGGAAAGGGGAAAGGCAGGGAGGTTAACCAGAGAAAAAAAGATCCGGTTGGCTACCCTACGCTGGGGAGAGAGGGGAGGGGGAGGTAAGGTGGAAACAAAGTAGAGATAGGGAAAGGAAGGAGCATAGACACACAATCACAATCGGTCACTGTCACCGAACACTGTCATCGCACAGCACACTGACACTTGTAGCACTATCAACATCTGTTCAGGCTACAGTCGCCTGTCCAGTTCTGTCGCCCTCAAGAACCGCAACAGTGCCCTCGTCGCCCTCTGCTGTGATGGCCCATGATGGCGGTATCTGAAAATGAGTCACATTGGACGAAAACCAAATGCGGTAACGGGGGAATCTTGTTGCGATCGAACGATGTTTGTGCTCTACGCGCCGGCGCCAAAAAGGAGATTACGGGATGCGGAGGCGAAGGCCCAACGTCTTCACGACTCGTTCACGCAGCTCGGCGTCGAAAAAATTTGGAGGGCGCATAAGCTTCGCGTTTACGTAAGAGTGGAACGCGACAGAGTTCAAAGACCCCTTACATGCTTGCCACGCTTCCCGGCAACTGCAGCTTCCGTAACCGTGACGTTTGCCGGGAAACGCTGGATGCGAACACGGTGCACGAAGGCGAGCTTTCTGGTCGAAATGCGGCCTCTTGCGTGGGTCGATCTCCTGTTGTTGTTTCGCACTTTTAATATCTCAGCCTGAGAAGAGCTAATGTAAAGGACGTGTTTTTTATGCGAAGCATACTAGCCGCACAACCACGCTCTTCCTTGCTGCGCCGCGCGCTGCCGCGTAGCTACCATATAACGTCATAACCGCTGCAAAAGCGGAGGCTCAACTCGTGCGCTCGCTTGCGGCCGCGTAGCTACATAGCCGGGTCTCAGCTCGTGCGCTCGCCTGCATGAGTAGTTTCTTCGTCTAGCCGAACCAAATATAGCCAAGCAACAGCAGTTCACCAGGCTAAACAGTGGTTCAACAACTAATATAAAGGCTAGTATGCTTCGCATCCTGGGCTTAACCTTAGCTAAGCCACAGCCATTTTTTTTTTCGCATTAGATCTGTTTGTGGGCTGCCGTTCTCAAAATTCTGACGAATAACGTTGTAAAGAATGAAAGACAAGGTCTGAGCAACTTTTGTGGTAAAGAAGCGGTTGGGTATGCATGGTTCGTAATTTTGTTCACAACTTCCTTTTGCCGAAGTGATGTCCAATGCCGACGCGTGACGCGGACGCGGGAAGACGCCGCCGCATTTACTGCGACACGGGCTCCTTAAAGGGACAGACACTAAAGCGAAACAATAAATCCGTTTAGACTAATGAAGCATTGTTTGAGAACTCTGCAGGCAGTCATTTCGAAAAAAAAAATTGTTTGATTATTAGATGAGAAAATGAAGGTCCAAGTATCAGTATTCGAATTTCGCGCCGAAACCCCAGCGCCGGTACGTCAGCGTGACGTCAGGGACTCCAAAGTATGTTTTCGCATTTGGGCCGCGTTGGTTGAATCAAGGTTCCCGAAACTTGCCATGTTTAATATTTGGTTCCCTTAGAACACAATGTAGTCAATCTGTACCGCTATATATAATTGGTAGGCCCTAGAAGACGCCATCAAAATCCAAAACGTCACAGCTCCCGGGTGCGGGAACTTAAGTAGGCGTCGCCACCCGTATTTCGTTCTCGCGCTTTTTCTGGCTTACCAAGCGTCTTATCGTGGTAAGAGTGGTGTTTTTGGTGTCGTAGAAAGGTGATTTACTGATGCACAAGAAATCATTTTTCACTTTAGTGTCCCTTTAACGCTCTCGCGTCAATGAGGTGTCTCGGTGGCCGGCATTGCCACGAGGAAGTTCGAACATGGCAGCGCCGAACGAAAGTGGAAAGCGCGCAGAGCGCCGTCTTGTTTTCGGCGCGCTCTTCGTGTTTTGTCGCCCGTCTGTTCGAATCCCTCACCGCGTCCCGTCTTTCGCGCCGTTTCGTTCGGTGACGTCGTCTTACACCAGCTGACTCGGTGTTCGGACCTCGGTCGAACCTGACGTGTACCGCAGTGGACACGAGAGCTTAAAAGTCTAATTGGTCGTGTCCTGGTCGCGATGTCCGTGCGCGCATCCTTCTCTCTCATTCTCTGTCTTACCTCTCTCTGTCGTTTATTAAAATAAGGAAAAGAAAGAGACGTGTAGTCACTCTATAATAGCGATGATAGGCTACTGCTTTTCGCATAGCAGAACCAAGAATGTAAAAGCAATATCTGTTTAGTAATAAAAGAAACGGCGTCACAGGGCCCGAAATTCACAGCGCACAGCCCTGTATATATACACACACGCACGAACGTACAGACGTGAAAGGCGTAGGCAAGGCGTACCAGACCGAGTTCGTGTACTGTGCGCGTGCGAAGATCACAAACACACACGCAGACGCGTGCAAGGTGCGATGCAGTCTGCGATGAGTGGGTGAACAGATTATAATAATAATAATAATAATAATAATAATAATAATAATAATAATAATAATAATAATAATAATAATAATAATAATAATAATTTGTTTTGAACACATATACACAGTTAACAGGAAAGGGAAAGCGAAGAGCAGGCTGGCAACTGCCACCGGAAGGGGCACAACGCCTGCCTACTCTTCTGAAGGCAGGAACACAGATGAGGAATACACGCTGACGAAACGGGGCACGCACGCACGCAGGTACGGCAGTCAAAGCTCAGCTTCTCTGTCGTCGCCGTCTTTCTCGCGCTGAAATTTTTTTTGAGGACGTGTAACCTCATGTAACCAAATACTCGAGGTAAAACTTAGGTTAGCGTTGAGTTATGGCTTTGTCGTTGCGACACATGGAAACTGGTATTTAGCGCAACAACTCTTTACACGAAAAAAGAAATACAAGAAGAGAAACAAATGTGTTTTTCTCTTCTTTGTTCTCGTCTGGAGATCCTTTTTTTTTGCGCTAAACACCAGGGCCCGTATTATTAAGAAAACGAGATTTTGCGATAGAATGGCTCGAAAGTAAAAAAAATAAGGCCAAACAATCCTGATGCTGGATGTATTCACTACCGAAGGCGGCCGAACGAACTTACAAATGAACTTACGAACGAAACACTTCGTGAAGTTAGCCCATCTCAGTGACGCCTGTAGCGACGTATAACGTAACCAAAACTTTACTGGCTTGAATCAAAACATCGACGCTTTAAATGAGCAATGCTTCTAGAGACAAAGTTGACACTGCATAACCATGATATCAGCCGCACCAATGCGCTGTTTCCGTTTTGAACAGCATCGATGACATGCTAATCTGTGCAGTGAGTACATTTAAGTGAGTCACCATCGGGTGCATGCGTAGTCGGCTATACCCTGGCTCGCAACCAGTCTCTTTTCTAGAAGTTTATGTGCGTTACTTTCGTATCTACAAACACGAGTTAAAGAAATACAAAGGAATAATGATATGTCCCATAACTCGCATATCCAGTAATGCCAGGTGAACTGTGGGAATATACAGTTTTTGGGAACATACATATGGGAAAGTACATGATATGGGATTATTGGACATCGGAGTTATGTGGCATATCCAGGAGTGCAGATTTCCGGGCTAGTTGGTTGGTTGCATCAATTGAAGTCATAGCGCTGAATTGACATGGACAAGAAAGACGAGAGAACAGAAAGACGATGATGTGGCACATGTTTTTTTTTTAATAGGCAGGCAATGACATGGCTCTCTTCCTTCCTCGTCTATATCAAGCACTGCAGCCTCTCGACTGAATAACACTGATTTTCATGAACGATTACGGGCTGTTCTTACAGCGAGTGATCGCTCGAGGATCCCGCGTTTTCACACTAGTGCATTCGAACACATACTCGGGAGCGCTTCGTTACAAACTGTTCGCTTGGAAATTGCCGCGTATAGTGTAAAATAAGGGGGCACTGACCACTCCAGTCGAAAGGGGGGGGGGAGGGGGCTGGCGCTCACATTCGTAAGACATGGCGGAGTTTTACACTAAATCATTAAACTGCTAATGACAGTTAATGACATCTTAGTTGAAATCAAGAAAATGAAATGGACATGGGCAGGACATGTAATGAGGAGGGAAGATAACCGACGGTCATTAAGGGTTACGGACTGGATCCCAAGGGAAGGGAAGCGTAGCAGGGGGCGGCAGAAAGTTAGGTGGGCGGATGAGATTAAGAAGTTTGCAGGCACGGCATGGCCACAATTAGTACATGACGGGGGTTGTTGGAGAAATATGGGAGAGGCCTTTGCCCTGCAGTGGGCGTAACCAGGCTGATGATGATTAAACTAAATACCGTGTGAAAAACTACGGTATCATTATGGCGGAGGCACGCCGCGTAGTGAAGAACTCCGGGTTGACTTTTGATCACGTGTGAGTTCCTTAACGGGCGTCTTAACGGGCGCCCCATGCATGGTACACGAGCGTTCTTGCATTGCCCCCCCCCCCCCCCCCCGCCCCCTCGCCTCATGGTCGCCGTGCCTGGGAGTCGCACCCACGACGTCGAGCTTAGCAGCGCAACGCGCGGATAAACGTTGTAGAGACCTGCGTTTGTCTCAGCGCATAATAGCGACGAAATGTTCCACGCTTACCACTGCTCTTCTGTTGCTTAAATTTCGCAGCATGATCGCATATCGTGGTTCGGATCGTTCAACGTAACTGTTGCCTCGTTTTCCAAGAAAAGCTGCCTTCGTCTTTGCTTCTCGCTTTAAATTGTGTCCAAAACATAACCACTGTGACGTCACCAACCCGGTCACTTCTGTCGTTCGATAGGGCCTTCGAGATCGGTTTCCCCTACTCTCTCGAGGGGGGGAGGGGGCAGGAGGGGGGGGGGCACGTGGACATCACGAGGGGCGCAACCCAAGTCAAATTCTATTTTTTCGTCTTGTTTTGACGAACCAGGCAAGTACCAATGCCAACTAATGGACGATCCGTAGCGTAACGTGCGGCCTTTCTGCGAAATTTGAGCAAGCACAAAGCAACGGTAAGCGGGAAATCAGTTTTGTTTTTCTCTACTGTACAGCGGTAAAGAAGCCGGTTGCTGTAAAATGCCGACTAAGCTTGAAATTAGCGCAGTTCCGAGAGTGTGTTGCCAGCGAATGTTACCGTGTTGTCATCGCACGTGCCAAACCGTTTCTCCTATCCAGCCTTCCTTGTAACCTTGTTTTTTTTCTTCTTTTGCGCAAATCGGGGCACGTATCCGGAACTAGCGCGCTGGAAATTTGGAGAAAAGAAAAAGTAGCGCGCGACATCCAAGAAAAAGAACATCAGTGCATGAGTTTATGTATGAAAAACCAGACCCGCAGAAGCTGAACGCAGTCGGCGGCCACGGTCTCAAGCAGGAAGTAGATAACAAAAGAAGGAGCGCGCGCGGCGATATACGGGCGACCGGAGCAGAGGTTCCGTATAATATGCCTTCGCCGGTGAATTATTGTCCGTGCACTCCAAAGCACGAAGATGAAGCGAAAAAAAAAAAAAAACAAGAGATAGAAATGCTCGTGCCAGATTGACCTCCAGCGGACTCGGGTATTCTCGCCACGTCAAACCTGTTTACGCCCGCCCCGCGCGACATCGCTCGGGGCCAGCTTAGCTAGCGGCAGCGGCGGCCGACGAACGTTTGCTTGGAAAGCGGCCATCTGAACGTCTCTATTTTTGAAAAAAAAGGACGCGTCCTACGCCACACAGCTCCGGCAGCTGAGCGCGACGCGGGAAACACCTGCGGAAGAGCTTCCCGCACACTGCGCCTGTCCGGAGGCGCGCAGCGCAGCTGAGGTGCATTGTAAAATAATTTACACCCTTAAAAGTGAAAAAGGCTGCAAATGTGTACACAACCCGCACCCTTAGGTTGTAAATTATATAAATCGCACCCTAAGGGTGTGAGTTATAGACACATTTACACCCTTTGTCACTTTTAAGGGTGTAAATTATTTTACAGTGCGCTGCTCGCAGCGGTACCTGTGTTCGTTCTTTTCTTTCAAATGCGTAAGCATTTTCGTGCCTACCCAATTTGTCCGTCACGTAAGAACACACGGAGACAGCGTTGTCTTTGTGTGTCTGCTTCTTTCTACGTCATCGTTCAGTCGCGCTTACGCATTCTAGCAAGGTTTCAAACCAGCCAGCCCGTCAACGCGCTTGAACTAAGGTAACCAGCACGGTGTCACGCGCACACAGGTAAACATGAACACACGTCGCTCGATGACAGCGGAAACCGCCTGGGAAAACGCTGGAGTTAGGAATCGCGGTGGCAACCGCGAGCCAATTGACCTCCGTGGATGTGTCGCTTCAACGCGTACGAAACGTCGAAAGCGCTGTGCATACGAACTTACCGGCACTGTGCGCACTCTGCAAACATCGCGGTTCGCTTTGAAGATGAGGACCGCGCGGGCGCGCACTTTAGCCACGTCGCAGACCGCTTTCAAGACGCGCGAGCGCCGGCAACGCGTCCCTACGGCGTGCGCCACAGGCGTCTACTACAGCGTCGGCAATTCGCGTGGACAACGCCGTGGTAGACACCGCGGTTGTCTCCACTCTGCATGGAGCGGCAGGCGAGGAGGACATCGAGGCACCGTAGCAGCCGCCGGAGAAGAACGCCCCTCCTCCCTCGCCTCACTCCCCTGCCTCGCGCGCCACAGGAGAGGGCACGCAACCGGGCCGCGTTCCTCGCTCGCGAGATTGAACCGTGTTCGCAGGCTCACCCTCACACGCTTTCACACATACGGAACCTCATGGTGACGGCAGAAATGCGCCTGGAGTGTCCATATAATTGCTATCGCAATGAAATCCTCCTTAAGCAACGACTCATACCCCCTTAAGCAAGCAAAAAAAAAAATGCAGTCGCTCATGCCCACGTAAGGCAGATGCTACAACAGCTCAGCAAAGTGAAAGGAACAGTGCATACATTAATTGAAATCCCCCATACAACACACAGAGCAGCATACGTTTAGATAAAGAACAAGCTCAAAACAAGCATCCGAACCATCAATAAAGCACTGCATGCCTCCCTCAGAAAATGTAGCGCTGATTTTGCAACAGCTTCGCTAAATTAACAGTAATACACGTTAATTAACACCAAAGGCCGTTGGTTCGAGTCCCAGCAAAGGTCGAAGGTTCGAGTGCGTTAGTTAACTATATCTTAACTCTGGCTAAATTACCTTAACATTAATTAACACCAATGGTCGTGGGTTAGAGTGTCATGATGAACTCCATCTTGATTAAACCTGCCTTATCATGTTGTCTATCGAACATGATAAGCGTACCACTGGTGAAAGTCGAAAAGGGTTTGTACTGGTCGGATCAAGTTTCATAAGATTGATAATGACACCGGGCTGCGTGGAGATGAGCGAGTGGCACAATGCTTACACATAGTTAGACAGCCATCAGACAGGTTTCTGCATGATTTCTTTCTTTTACGAACCATCCCAGACTTTCCTGACCGTGGCTGCTGCTAGGTGCTGCGGTTGCTGTTCTGGCGAGAAGCTCACACTTAAATATAAGAAAAAGAATGAAAATTATGGGGTTTTACGTGCCAAAACCACTTTCTGATTATGAGGCACGCCGTAGTGGAGGACTCCGGAAATTTCGACCACCTGGGGTTCTTTGACGTGCACCTAAATCTAAGTGCAGGGGTGTTTTCGCATTTGGCCCCCATCGAAATGCGGCCGCCGTGGCCGGGATTTGATCCCGCGACCTCGTGCTCAGCAGCCTAACACCATAGCCACTGAGCAACCACGGCGGGTAAGAAAGAAAGAAAGAAAGAAAGAAAGAAAGAAAGAAAGAAAGAAAGAAAGAAAAGGCGATTCAGTCACATTCCCGGTAGTGGGATGGAAGAGCTGCACCTACATTGTACGTGCCAACGTAAACTAACTGTTTGAGGCGATCGCATGTATCACATTGTGCAGCACGTGTGCTAGTGAGAGCACGTATGGGCGCGCCAGTTTCCCTTATACGCCCAAAGACGCGGGAAATTAGAAAAAAATTATGGCATTTGATTAACCGTTTGGCGAAACACTTCGCTTTACGTCGATTCCAAGACGTACATCGGATTTGCGTAATTTTAACATGCGGAACCGATTACTGTAGACTAACACAGCATCTCAGCGGCTCCAGTTCAGTTAGGGATCACAATCTGGAAGTCTCTGTCGAATGAGTTTTAGCCTTGTAACGTAATACAGCATTCAGCGCCTCAACGATGTGGCGACTGGGCAATGTCGCGAGTTTAAAACAAGCACGAAAACAGAAGTGCGAACGAGAACATTACGCAACATATATGCACTGGTTTTTGAACCGGAGACGGCGGACGACACGGTATAGAGATGCACGTCCGTTACTTCGTGTGTCTTTCCAAACGTCGCTTGCACCTGCCGTCTTGTTTATCTCCCCTTGTATCGAGGGATGGGCGTTAGCCAAAAAGCATCGCTGCTCCGTGACGGGCGCTGAGTCAGTGTTGTCGGGAGCCGCGTAGGGGGAATAAATAAAATTTCGAGGACCGGGGTTTCGGCCGTGGGCCAAATCGCGCGCGCGCTTTAGTCGCGCTTGAGACCGCGACCCGCGTGGGGCCGTTCACTCTATAGGTTGATCACTTTCGAGCGTATCAATTTCTACATACGCTGATTGGCCAAACCAGCTCGGAGAGCACCCTTCGCTGCTGCTGCAGCGAGGTGTCGCTTTGGACGCGATACGTCGCTCAAAAGTGAGCGTATTCCCTAAAAGATCGATCGAGAATAGCGCCGCTGTGTAGTCACACGTATCTAATGTTGCGGATGGTACGACCCATACGCGTGCCTACACTCTAAGAAACGTTTACACCCTTTGGAGTGCCCCTTCTGCCACACAACGATAATCGTCATCTGCCTTGATGCGTTTCCTTTCTTTAACGCTGCGAGCCCGGTACTTTCCAGTAACGAACGGCATGCGCTTTATCAGCATGATAGCATTCCCGACAGGAAAGTAGCGGGCGCGGTGTTTTCAAGAAAGGAAACGCATCAAGGCAGAGGACGATTATTGTTGTGTGGTAGAAGGGGCACTGCAAAGGGTGTAAACTTTTCTTAGGGTGTATTGGCTGGCGGACTACACTCTAAGAAACGTTTACACCCTTTGAGCCGTATCTTGCCGCACAACGATAAACGTCATCTGTCTTGTCCGCATTTACTTTCTTTAACGCTGAGAGCCCGGTACTTCCCAGTGACGAACGGCATGCGCGTTATCAGCATGACATAGCATTGCCAACAGGAAACTAGCAGGCGCGGCGCTTTCAAGAAAGGAAACGCAAGCAAGGCAGGTGACGATTATTGTTTTGCGGGAGATATACACCTCAAATGGTGTGAACTTTTTTTAAAGTGTATACCTGCACGTTTGCTGGACCTCGGTTACCCGGTCGGCAAACCGGGTTACGGGAGCGGGTTTGCTGGACCGTGTTACCGGATCCGTGGACGGCAGTTGCATCGCTGGTAGCGACATCTCGCCACGCTTAGTTAAAGCACTACAGGTCAGATCAAATCAGATCAGTTTATTCGGACATTAACATGTCTGCACAGAACATGCCCACGGGATGAAGCAAAAGGAAGAAGCTAATAAGCATACTTCCTGACAAGTCCTCACCCCGAGTAACACATCAATGGCAGAACGGTGAACGTGTTCATAAACAAAACAAGACAAAAATCCTGCGGTTTAGTTGTGGCGTGGTTGTAAATTAATCAAGACACATGACTTGGCACACGAGAAAGAAAATGCATCAGTAACGTTGCAATGCACGATACAAAAGATAATAGAAAATGAGGCTAGCACTACAATCAATAGATATCACAAGAATTTGGGGCATCAGTATTAAGCGAAAAAAGCATGTTCATTTTATTTTTGAACTGAAATATATTTTTACAGGTTACAGTGCCATCAATTATTGAAGAATACACATTGCATACTGTGGCAATTTCGTTATCTATGTGTTGGGAGCCATAGTTTGTCCGGGTGCCAGTAGAAACGAGATAGGTACATCACAGGCTATAACTTATATTTCTGTTCAGGCACGTGTTTCGGAAAAAAAAATGTGATGTCCTGCTTAATTTTATTATAAATATTAACAACAGACTACTTATGACACTGTGGGAATGGAAGAGCATGAAAGGCCTGAAATAAGCGGTCACCCATGGAGGATTTGGAATCAGAAACTATTTTCTTACGTGGGTGCTTTCGTAGAAGTAAAATAAAGATAAAGCGTTGCATGTTAACGGTGACTGCGCTGCCGACTCTTTACACCAGCAGCTAACTAGAATACGGTCGGTCTCTTCAATAACATCATTAGCTCCATGTCCTTTGTAGTTAATCTCTGCGCCGCATGACGGCGCCACCAACGCGTGTGCTCGCGTGAACCTCTCCAGTAACCCGGTTTTCCGCCAACTGCAGTGCGTTTACGGACAAGCTGAAACTATTGACGTGCGCACGCACATGCGCGCACACATAATATGTAAATGGGAACATCGTGCGCTCAAAGTCACAAGCGTGGCGCGTAATGTCATTGCACCGCCACATCCATTGCACTTGTCTTCCGCTATCTACGCTGATCGCTGTTCCGTTGGCACTGGTGACGGACGTGGAGGGCAGAGGAAGACTTTATTCCGATTGCTTTCTGCCCCCCCCCCCCCTCCCCCATCTCCACTCATTGGTACATTATTCGTGCAAACACGCGCCTTCCAATGCGCGTTGTGGCGTACGAGTTGACCCTTGTCCCCCCTAATCTTCTCTCTCAAACGCCAACACTCAGTGACGCTTTACTTAATCGATGTCACCGCCGCTTGCCCAGTCATTTACCAACCCGCCCTATAACTCGCTCACTCTCGCCGTTCACGCAACTGCTTTCAGTAGTCACGCGATCGCCAATCTCGGCACCCATGCATCCACTTCAATTAGCTCTCTGTTCAGTCGCAAGCTCACTCCTTCACTCATTCACCCAGTCACACCACCCATAAGTCTGTTTACTCTTGGGCTTCACCCAATCACTCACAGCACCTCCACACCCACTTGTACTCTCACTCTCTCTTCTCTCTGAATACTACACCCATATACGCATCTCGCCCGAGCCTCTCACTCTCCCAATGTATTCACATCCACTGATTGACTTACTGACTAGACTCACTCACTCACTCACTCACTCACTCACTCACTCACTCACTCACTCACTCACTCACTCACTCACTCACTCACTCACTCACTCACTCACTCACTCACTCACTCACTCACTCACTCACTCACTCACTCACTCACTCACTCACTCACTCACTCACTCACTCACTCACTCACTCACTCACTCACTCACTCACTCACTCACTCAGTTCCGACGTCCCTGCATAATGCTCGCACACCGCGTTCTCCCGTTCCCATCGACGCTGGCCTCCTCGTTGACGCTGGCTTCTAGTTCCTGACACTCCTGGCCTGTCCCTTCAACCAGTCGCCGTCGGCCGCTCCGATTCTCGACGCTTACGTAACCTTCTGTTTTGATACCCTTCTCCGTGCGGAATGCGGCCCCCTGACAGCCCTTTCTTTCGCTGCTGCGGCGCTCTGACCCGGCGGCCGCTGGCAATGCGTCACCGCCGGGAAATGTCAACGTCCCACGCCGCTCGTCAGCGGGGCACGCGGAAAGGGAAATTGGAGAGAAAATAAACAAACAGGCAGCCGCGGGGAGTAAAACTGGTTGTTTCAAATGAACGCGAACTCTCAGGGAAAGGCTGAACGACGCAGTTAACCTCGCCGGCCGAGTCACTCACGTCTGGCCGCTGTTTCTGGTGGTACGTCAGCCTCGGTCGTTCCCGTTCTGAGGCGAGCTGACGTTGTGTCGCGACCGCTGGCACTTTGTTCGTTGACTTGTGGGCCGTAAGCACGCATCTCACTGTTCTGTTGCATATTTGTGATACTTTCAAAACAGAACCCCTCGTTTTGAAGTGAAAAACAAGAATAACTGGAACGCCAAGGTATATTTCCTTGCGCAGGTTGGGAATGGATGCCTCGAAACTGGCATCACCCTCGGAATTCGGTGCAAGTGAATGCGCCTCTCCGGCTAACCTGTACAACGAATAAATTTTGCGGTACGCGCCATAAGATAATAAGTTAAACTTTAATTGGGGAAATTTTTTAAAATAGTCGAGTATGCATTTTGATTTATCGTGCATGTCCGCCTCTTCGAGTAAGCCAGTTTAGGATTTTGCTAGCTGCCACGCGCGATTTAACAAATTCCATTTCAGAGAAACGATAAGCAACTATTAGAAACCTGAAATCAGGCGCGTTTTCATGTCTGCAAAAATTTGTCGCCTGGTTGAAAATGACGCGCGCGTAGCATCTTCGCCACCGTTGGGCAGTTCCTTAATGTCTGTCGTATATATATATATATATATATATATATATATATATATATATATATATATATATATATATATATATATATATATATATAATGCGTTCCCAATGATCCGCTTGCAGAATGTGTTCGTCTCAGGGGCGTCTGAGGACGCTGTCATTGATTTAAGGCATACGCGTAGGCGAGTGTTTTAGTCGACTTGTGAGTCAGGGTGTCATAGAGTGAATAAAAAAATAATGTCGTAGTTTTGACACAAAGAAGTTATTGCAAGTTTATACGGCCGATAAAACTACTATACTTACTTCGTATGGCCGTCTATTAATTTGCGATCGCAATCGATTCTTCGCCTTTCAGCTGAAACTGCGACATTTTTATTTAACGTGCCCAGGAACAGCCCTAAGGTCTGAGTGCTGGCGCATGGTTAAAAAATACATATACAAACACACACAAAAAAAAACGTTGTGTCGACTCAAAGACTAAGCATCGAGTGTGATATCAATTTACTAGAGAAATATACAAATTAAGGACAGTAGTGTTAGCGGCCGTATACAAGCTTGCGAACATTCGCTTACAAACTAAATTAACAAGCACGGCGTCACGCGAGCACAGGCAAGCATGAACACATATCATTCGATGACCGCGGACACTCGCTCTCAAAACGCCGACGTGAGTAATTGCGGCAGCCGCAGCGAGCGAATCGACCTTCGCGATGCATCTCGCTTCAACGCGAACTGAGCGGCGAGAACACAGTGCACGCGAAGCTAACAGCCCTCGGCGCGCCTAGACTCTGTACCCATCGCAGGTCGATTTCGAGATGGAGCTCGCGCGGGCGCGCTCAGCCGCGCCATACGCAGCCGCCTCCGAAGTAGAACGCCCCCCCCCCTCTTCCACCCCTCCCAGTCCTTTGCGCGCAATGGAAATGGTGCGCTTCCTCCCCGCCTTCCTCCCTTACGCGCGCAAGATCGAACCATCATCCTCTGCTTACCCCCGCAGCCACAGCATACGGTGCGTGGCCACTATGTTATCGTATTTGAACTTATACGAAACATCACGGCGACGGCGGCGGCGGAAGTGCGCCTGAATTGACATTATAATAGCTATCGCAATCAAAGGAATGTTAACTACAATCACCATATGCTGCCATCAATAAGTACCCTCAGTTTCAAGTTGAACGCATGCGTTTGCGAATCTTCTTACTCCTTCGTTTCGAAAAAAAAAGAAAGAAAGGAGGAAAGAACGAGAAAAAGTGAATGTGTGAATGCCTGAATGAAGAAGGAATTGTTACCCACTCTGCAGAAATGGCAGTTTTCATTTGTTAAACACACTTCTTTGTTTAATATCAGCGGCGATCTCGACACGTCTGCGGTAAAATGACAACAGCAAGGTAAAATTACAAACAGCGCATTCCTCCAGTGCTTGCAATTTGGTGGATGACAAGAAACGGGAGAGAACAAGAACTGCGCGACGGAGTGGTTCAACCCAATAATACGCGCGCGGTCATCGTCATCAGCAGCAGCCTATTTTATGTCCACTGTAGGACAAAAAATATACGCGCAGTGTTAAGAGACTAATGAACTTGAAGGAAGACTACTGAGACGACAGGCGCTTCAAGTTTTATTAGGCATGGAATACCAGCTACAACTCGCTCTCAAGTACTGCTTCAAAGGCAAATATTATTTTTATGCCGGAACTGAGCTGTAAACTTGATCTTTTCTTTAGAATCTTTTGCAATTGTCAAGAACGTTTTCAAAATCATTTATGCCATAAATTGAAAATCCAGTTACGTACGAGATCGTAACTTCCTTTATATCCAACAAACACTATCACTATCGGCTGACACACTTCGATGTTGGCGAAATGAAAAAAAAAAAAGTCCATAACCATGCGTTGGGCGCACGTTAAAGTACCCCAGGTTGTCAAAATTAAACTGGAGGTTCCCACTACGGCATGCCTCATAATCAGGTCTTGGTATGGCGCGCAAAACCCTAGAAAAATAAAAAAAATGGGCTGAGCGGTAGCCGAGAAAAACGGTTTCTTCGTTACCATGTATTTATTTCGACGGGGGCTGCCGCACTGAAGCTTTAAGCGAAAAGTGGTGAGTTGGGAAGGCCATGCAGTCTGTAGAAAAAATAATCGGTCGTTTTTTGGAGTAATCATAACGGGCTCAATGCATGGAAGAAGAAATTCCGTCGAAGGAAGGTAAAAAGGTTAGGTTGTGTTAGGAAATTAAGCCGCCGTAACGTGGAGTCTGCAGATGCAGTTGGGACGTGGGTAATTGCAGTTTGCGGGGGGGAGACCTTCACCCTTCAGTGAAGGCGAAATAACCCGATTACGGTTACGATACAGATAACCGAAGAGTTTTACCGAGTGGAGGTTATATATACACATATGCAGCTTATCGCTTTGATAAAGCTAGCTATTTTCCGCATACGCGTAAGATGTGGGTGCTCGGTAATGCGTAACTGTTTTCCGGTTTCTTATCTCTCTCTCTTTTTCCTTTTTATTTCGTTCACGCGTGAAAGACCGCGCACTTCCTACTTCCTAGGTGTGTACAAACTCGCGCTGACTTTTTTTATTTCTTCGCCCAAAGATATATCACCGCGCACAGAGCGTAATCTTCGCCATCAACGCACCGTGACCACCGCTTGTCCTCGGTGACGCGTATGTGATTGACGATCTCGAAAAAGTGGAATATATATATATATATATATATATATATATATATATATATATATATATATATATATATATATATATATATATATATATATATATATATATATATATAATCTGTGTGTGCGTGTGTGTAGAAAGAAACACCCTTGAAGCATATAGATGTCAGGCAGCTGGTAATTGCGTCGCTAGCAGAGCTGATTCAAGCTAGGAAAAAAAAAAGAAAATAGAGGAGACAGTGCAGGTAGTAAAATCTACAGGAGCCCTCGCTGCAGCTCCGTTAATTGCTTCATTAATGTTTGAGCGCCCCGGAAATAACCTTCTCCGCGAGGTCCGGTGGACTTCAGTGCGCCGCCCGGCGCGAATAAGAAATGCGGCGTGGCGTGCAGTGCTCTAAACGTGAAGGGTTAAGAGCCTTGAGAGAGCAGTGGCTCTCTAAAGACGGGCAGATTTAGATCGGCCGTCGCACTTAGTTTCCGGTGCCGTCCTGGCACGCAGGTGAAGTGTTGCTACCAAACACGTATAGTAGTAACGCGCTTCGAAGAAAAAGCGGCGATCGTCGGTTGCGACGTCATTTCACAGGTGAAAAAATGGCTGTGGCTTAGCTAAGGTTAAGCCCAGGATGCGAAGCATACTATAGCCTTTATTTTAGTTGTTGAACCACTGTTTAGCCTGGTGAACTGCTGTTGCTTGGCTATATTTGGTTCGGCTAGACGAAGAAACAACTCATGCAGGCGAGCGCACGAGCTGAGACCCGGCTATGTAGCTACGCGGCCGCAAGCGAGCGCACGAGTTGAGCCTCCGCTTTTGCAGCTGTTATGACGTCATATGGTGGCTACGCGGCCGCGCGCGGCGCAGCAAGGAAGAGCGTGGTTGTGCGGCTAGTATGCTTCGCATAAAAATGAATGATAAGTAGGCGGTGGGATCCTTTCAAGGCCCGATCCACACGTTCGAGCTGCTGAGCATACTTGCAACGCGGTATATGTGCAGCCAACACGCTGCTTACGGAGCTTTGCTACAGGGCGTTTACAAAACTTGCGCACAAATCTCTTCAAATGTTGAGGTGGAGTAAGCCTCTCTAAGAAAAAAAAAAATCCAACCCCGCTGACGTTTCTCCAGAGACCATCGCGTGAAAAAGCGGTCGGCATTTTCTTTTTCGCCTCATTTGCTTTTGGCGCCGCCACGTTCCATCGTACGGTGGCAGAGCGGGGTAATATTTTTAAAGCTCCCACCATTGGCGTTGGGACTGCAATCGACCGGCACCTGGTTGGCTGATGGCAGTGGAGTGAGACGCACCGTCGTTATAGCCGAATCACAGTGATCTCGTTCGATACGACGCCCAATGCATCAAACGCAAGCCTGCCGTCTCACCCCAACTCCCGTTCAGTGCAGTGAACGCGTCGTGTCAGCCAATCAACTTTTAGCAGGGCGTCGCTTGCGCTCCGATTTCACGCGGTGAGGCGCGCTGCGCGGAACTGCGTATATAGAATTCACAATTTTTTGTTTCGACCAGCGCGTCTGGGCGCTATCACAGCTTGGCTGCAAAACGAGCAAGCCACGTGGACTCGTCCCCGTGGATCGCCTCGATCGAGGAAAGCGTTCTACTTTTCGCTGCTCGCACCAGCTTTCTGTGCGCATTCACCTACTGACGTGCCAGCACTGAGTGGTTGCGTGGCAGAGCGCTGTAGCGTACACACCTGTCCGAGCGGGGCGGACCGTACAGACGGTGCGCTAAAATTGTACCATTCACTCTAAAAACAATTGCACCCTTTGGGGTGTATATTTGTCCCACAACGATAGTCGCCATCTGTCTTGCCCGCGTTTCCTTTCTTTAACGCTGCGAGCCCGGTACTTCCCAGTCACGAACGGCATGCGCGTTATCAGTGTGACGCAGCATTCTCGACAGGAAAGTAGCGAGCGCCGAGTTTTCAGGAAAGGAAACGCAAGCAAGGCAGATGACGATTATTGTTGTGGGACAAATATACACCCCAAAGGGTGCAAACTGTTTTTAGAGTGTTCAAAAGATGAAGATGAAGGAGGAGGAGGAGGAGGAGGAGGGGCTCTCGCCCATTGTGTCGCTGTGAATCCTTCCGTGACCGAAGCTTACGTTCGGACGGCACCGAGCTATCAGCGGCGGACAATGGTAGCCCCCTTTGTTCTACTTCTCCTTACCGGTTCGGCTGACGCGTCCCGTATAGCTTTCGCCGTACTGCACGGAGTTAGTGAGGTGAAGTATACGGCATCGCAGCACCGCCGTTTTCCAAACGCTGTCAAGAATGGCGAGCTTCGAAGCAAGATTGCCACCTTGCCACCCGATTACGACAAGGGGTGCAAGACGCGCACCTCTCCCTCTCCGTCGCTGCAGCTGGGAGGCGTTCAAAGAAGCGGCCTTTGCGTTGGAATCCGCCGCCTTCCTCCAGCCCCTTCGACATTGTGACGGAACTAGTTCGGTGCGTGAACAATGATTCCGGAGTTCCCCAACGCGGAGCTGATTTGAAACGCATGGACAAGCTGCCGCGGGAACGACGTATTTTTGTGCTTCTCACGGTTCGGAGTGACACGGAACAACGAGCGACCCTCGAGCGGCAACGATAGTTCCCGGAACGGCACCCGCCAACGCCGTCGTCGGGCATCAGAGCGCGGTTGCCTTTGTGTACGTAAACTGTTCTGCAGAGCAGCGGCGCGTTGGTGATGAGTAAACCAACAGTCGCCGCGTCGTAGGACCGGTGGATCGAGTGTATAAAAACTGTGGTTGTGCGAATGCTAAGGACACTTCTCTTGAGCAGTCATGTTAGACTGAGTCACTTCTCTCATGCAGTCCTGTTGGACTAATACTCTTTTTCTCAAGCAGTCATGTTAGACTGATTTAATTTCTGTAAATAAACCCTTTTCCTCGTTCTCGATGAGAAACAGTTCTTCACTTCATCAACGATCTCAGCGTAAATAAGTTGGACGACGGCATGGGCCAGCTACCTACGAATTCATGCCGTACTCCAATCTTGGCAAAGGACCACGGACGATGGGATTGAGCCCCCAATCCTGACAACTGGCTGACAGCGGTGAGATGGACTTTGCGACATGGTGCTGTATCTGCGGTGAGTGCTTGGTTTTTGCTTTGACTCTCTAGGCTTCATTTTGTGGTTGTTCTGTTTAGAACAGTAGGGAAGCTAGATTGTTGTGTGTTAGCTAGGTTGTGTTTTCCTAGCTAGATTTAGAGAGCAGAATCAAGGCAGTAAAGCAGCGGTCATGGAGTTAAGGACACTGCTGAGAGACGAGTTGTTGATTGTTGGTGAGGAACTGGGCCTAGATGTACGCAAGGAAATGCTCAAATCGGAATTATTGGAGCTAATTTCCAATCGGGCCAGTGAGGAAGATATTGAAATGGGATTGGAACTTCTCAAAAAGAGAGAGAAACGGGAAAAAGAAAGAGAAGAACGGGACAGAGAAAAACGAGAGAGAGAGGAACGCGATAAAGATCGCGAGTTTCAGTTAAGGAAAATGCAACTTGAACTTGAAAGCAAACGTTTGGAGTTGCCTCAAGGAAGTGAAGGCGCTCTGGGTCGATCAAGTGAGGCAGAATCGTACCGCATGGACAGGCTATTAAAGCCATTTGAGGTCGGGACCGACATAGGCTTGTTCCTAAGCAATTTTGAAAGGACTTGCGAGAAGATGAACTTCGGCCCGAGTACATGGCCACAGCGGTTGCTGTCTATGTTGCCGTGTGAGGCGGCGGAAGTAATCGCCAGACTGAGTGTGCAGGATGCATATGATTATGCAAAAGTTAAGGCTAGTCTCCTGAAGAAATACCGCCTTTCAGCCGAAGCTTTTCGGCAAAGGTTTAGGAGCACAGGCAAGAAAGATAGCGAGGGCTATCCGGAGTTTGCATATAGCTTAAAGGCCAACCTAGTCGAGTGGCTTAAAAGCGCGGAAGCGTACGACAGCAGAGACATGATCATTGAATGCATGTGTCTAGAGCAGTTTTACAAAACCATCCCCCAAGCTGTGAAACTGTGGGTGCAAGACAGAGGTAATGTAAACACTGTGGAAAGGGCGGCTGAATTAGCCGAAGAGTACGCAACCCGTAGAAAGTTGAACGCCGAGGAGGGAAACTGGGACGGTCGAAATGGACCGCGGAAACCATTTCCGTTCAAAAAGGGTGCGCAAACTAGACGATCCGAGCCTGTAGACATGGCGGAAAAGCCCGCAGAAAAGAGCGAGGAGAAACTTAACGGAGAAACCGCACAAAAAGAACAGAAAAGAAAATTCGAATCTTTTAGACCAATTCGCTGTTACAAATGCCACAAACTGGGACATATAGCTGTAAACTGCGAGAAGTCTAGCGTAGTTTTTTCCTACGTGGAGGAAAAAGATAAGAATATGGAACTTTTAAGTCCATATCTCCACGACCTGCAAGTTAATGGAAAACCATGCCGAGTGCTAAGAGACAGTGCCGCCACGCTGGACATTGTCCATCCGTCTTACGTGATGGTAGATGACTTCACCGGAGAAGTAGCATGGATAAAACAGGTTGTAGAAGAACACAGCGTGTGTCTGCCCATGGCCAAAGTCAAAATCAGTGGACCATTCGGGGAGCTAGAGACTGAGGCTGCAGTTTCCAAATTTTTGTCACTGCAGTATCCCTACATCTTTTCGAATCGTTCGAATCAGTTACTGCGTGACAGAGGGCTCAAACTGGGAGAGGGCATAGTACAGGCATTGACCCGAGGCCAAGCTCGTAAGATCGCGGCGCTTTCGGCTGAAAATGCTCAAGCTCCTCCAGCTGAAGCAGAAAAGGGGATAGCTTCAATACCCGAATCCGAGCTAGGCCCGAGGGACAAAAGAACAGTTGAGGAGAGCCTGCCAGTTGACCAGCTCAATGAGAGCGTAGCACTAGAGTGTCAGAGTTCTAGCCTGCAGGAAGAGCAAGCAGACGCGCTCACAAGCGAGACAGGGTCGTTATTATCACCGGCCTCAAAGAACTTTGATCAACTCTTACGCGTGGATAGAGAGTCACTGGCAGCTGAGCAAAAGAATGATGAGAGCTTAGCTAAATTACGTGACACAGCTAAAGAAGGCATTGCTAGGCGCAACGTAACGATACATGAGAGAGGAGGATTGTTGTATCGGCATTACAGAGATCGAAAGGGTAAGATTTTAGATCAGTTAGTCATACCTACTAAGTATAGGGAGGACCTTTTGAGTCTTTGTCATGGAAATGGGTGGTCCGGCCACCTAGGCATAAACAAATCAAAGGAAAGATTGCTTATGGAATACTACTGGCCTGGCTGTTTCAAAGATGTAGAAAACTTTGTAAGATCAAGCGACGCCTGCCAGCGTTCTGGTAAACCAGGAGAGACTTGGAAAGCTCCACTGAAGGTAGTGCCCTTAATAACAGAGCCTTTCAGACGACTGGTAATAGACACGGTAGGGCCTCTTCCAAAAACAAAATCAGGCTACAGGTACTTGTTTACCATGCTGTGTCCGGCTACCAAGTTTCCAGAAGCAATCCCTTTGAAAGAGCTCAGCTCCACCGAAGTAGTAGACGCGCTTTTGACAGTGTTTGCACGAGTTGGGTTTCCAGCCGAAATTCAGGCAGATCAAGGGTCAGTATTCACGAGCGCACTGACTTCCACATTCTTGCAAATGTGCGGGGTAAAGTTAATACACAGTTCTGTCTATCACCCTCAGTCAAACAGTGTAGAGAGGTGGCATTCGGTGCTTAAGCGAGTTTTGCGTGCGCTATGTTACGAGCACAAGGAGGACTGGGAGAACTGTCTGCCGGCAACTTTGTTTGCTTTGCGAACAGTTCCACATGAGGCGACAGGGTTCTCACCAGCAGAACTAGTGTATGGGAGGACACTCCGGTCTCCACTGAGAATGTTAAGAGAGATGTGGGAGGAAAGAGGGGAGAGTCCAACAGTGGTTGAATACGTGCTAAATTTACTGGAACGGCTAAGCGCAACCCGAGAACTAGTCGGAAAGAACATGGAAATAGCTCAAAGGAACGCCAAAGTCTATTACGACAAGAATGCGAGGCTTCGTACGTTTGAAGCCGGCTTAACGATGAAAGCGGAAAAGTGTAGGTTTGGTTGTTCGCAGGTTACTTATCTGGGCCATGTTGTCGGTCAGGACATGAGACGGCCGGCTGAGCTGAAAATAGCTACGATTGGAGAATTTTCTCAGCCGCGCCCGAAAACGGACCTTCGTTCATTTTTGGGACTTGTGGGGTACTATCAACGGTACATTCCGAATTACTCGCAATTGGCAAGTCCATTAACAGACGCCCTCCGAAAGGGAGCACCGAGTAACGTACACTGGGATAAGGACAAAGAGAACGCTTTCCAAAGTTTGAAAACGCTATTGGTTTCTCGCCCTGTGCTTCGCGCGCCAGACTACACAAAGGAATTCATAGTTCAATGCGACGCAAGCGACAGAGGTATGGGCGTGGTACTTAGTCAGGTCGGCGACGATAACGAGGAGCATCCTATCCTCTACGCCAGCCGTAAACTAAATGTAAGAGAGGAAGCCTACAGCGCTTCAGAGAAGGAATGCGCTTGTTTGGTTTGGGCCGCCCAGAAGTTGTCGTGTTACTTGTACGGAGCGAAGTTCATCTTCGAGACCGACCACTGTCCTCTGACGTGGCTCAATCAAATGTCACACAAAAACGGCCGCTTGCTCCGATGGAGCCTCACTCTCCAAGAGTACAACTTCTCCGTTAGATATAAGAAGGGAAAGTTGCATAGCAATGCGGATGGTTTGAGCAGGCTAATTTGAATTCTGCGTTTGGGGGTCCCGCCTAAATTTTAGGGTTACTAGTGTTAATTTCATTAAGCGAAGAAGATCCCCTCTCATTTGGCAGGATTCCCTCCATGATTGCTGAATGTGTCAGCAGGAATTTGCTTCAGAAATTGGCATAGCGAAATGCAGCATTTTTTGTTTGCTTCTGCACTTATGTTGTTGTTGTTTTTTTTTGAAGCCTAGCGAGTCTAAAGTGATAGCCAATGCACGCCATCTCGGCGCAGAGCCGTGTTGTGGGGTTCATTTTGCAGTTGCCTGTCCTTGTTGGATGTTTTGGGGCGGTGACATCAATGCACAAGTGGTCGCTGCGAGCCAAGACATCAATCCCCCCCTGACCAGCAGCCGTTCTCTTCCTGCCTAGCGGTTGTCAGCGCTAGACAGTCGAGACTTTCCGGCCCATGGAGGCGCTGTCAAGAATGGCGAGCTTCGAAGCAAGATTGCCACCTTGCCACCCGATTACGACAAGGGGTGCAAGACGCGCACCTCTCCCTCTCCGTCGCTGCAGCTGGGAGGCGTTCAAAGAAGCGGCCTTTGCGTTGGAATCCGCCGCCTTCCTCCAGCCCCTTCGACATTGTGACGGAACTAGTTCGGTGCGTGAACAATGATTCCGGAGTTCCCCAACGCGGAGCTGATTTGAAACGCATGGACAAGCTGCCGCGGGAACGACGTATTTTTGTGCTTCTCACGGTTCGGAGTGACACGGAACAACGAGCGACCCTCGAGCGGCAACGATAGTTCCCGGAACGGCACCCGCCAACGCCGTCGTCGGGCATCAGAGCGCGGTTGCCTTTGTGTACGTAAACTGTTCTGCAGAGCAGCGGCGCGTTGGTGATGAGTAAACCAAGAGTCGCCGCGTCGTAGGACCGGCGGATCGAGTGTATAAAAACTGTGGTTGTGCGAATGCTAAGGACACTTCTCTTGAGCAGTCATGTTAGACTGAGTCACTTCTCTCATGCAGTCCTGTTGGACTAATACTCTTTTTCTCAAGCAGTCATGTTAGACTGATTTAATTTCTGTAAATAAACCCTTTTCCTCGTTCTCGATGAGAAACAGTTCTTCACTTCATCAACGATCTCAGCGTAAATAAGTTGGACGACGGCATGGGCCAGCTACCTACGAATTCATGCCGTACTCCAATCTTGGCAAAGGACCACGGACGATGGGATTGAGCCCACAATCCTGACAACGCCCGTGTAGCGCCGCGTCATTTGTCGTTTTCCGCCGTTCCCTCCGCCACACCCTCCTTTCTCAGTGAGCACGCGCGCCGCAGCGGTACGAGCTTGCGTGTGTCCTTATGTGTGCGCGCGTTTGTTTGTTTGTTTATGCGGCCTTGTGTAAACAGACGGTGGTGCGCCCGCAAGGCGCCCCGCGCGTTATGTATGTACATACGTCCGGGGCTCTCTGCCTTCCGCGGGATTGGGTGGTCGCGATCAATCACGAGGATTTGCGCTTCTGGTGCTTCGAGAGCACGAGAAGAGGCCCGACGGGCTTTCTTTGCAGAGGGGTGCGGCCGAAAAAGATGGGAGCTCTTCCTGGATAGATGACATTGATAGTCGAGTATAGAGCTGCTTTACGGCCGTTCGAGCCGGTCGCGCGTCGCGACGCTTGTATAGGGGGGGACTGCGCCGCGCGTTTGTGCGCGTTCGATCGCCGAACGCGGTGCGGCATCTGCATAAAGAATGCATCGGCGATCGAGTGGGCTGTGCGGCGGGCCGGCCAATGTGTGGTGGTCGAAGCTTTTCTGGCGGCCCGGTTTCTTTTTCCCCACGCGTACCTATACGGCCTTGCTTTGACGTCGGCACAGAGAGAGAGAGAGAGAGAGAGAGAGAGAAGGCGCTGATTGTAAAAACTGTAGAAGGCCACTTAATCTTTACTTGACATCAGGCACATATTCGGGTGAAGCCGGAGCCCGCGATAGCCACCGAGGATTTCTGCGCCGTCTTCAGCTGTTGCGGGAGTCTTTCTGAGACGTCATTAAAGCATACGTATAGGGGTTTCCATAAAGACCGTTAGGCAACGTTCGAATACGGTCCTCCGCCGACACTCATGGCGCCCGCCCTCTCATCTAAGTTCCGTTGCAACTTTGGCCGTCAGTTACGGCAATCTGGATTTCACACCACAATCTCTGGGGCTCTCAACATCCTGTGCCCTATAGGCTCAACTCCGTTCCTCCACCGCTGCACCTCAGTGTAAGGCGCTCTCGCGTGCCAGTGGCGACCGTTTCAACATCGCCCGGAAGCTCAGGCTTCACAGGCGGGCATACTATATGCCAAGCCAACGCCGTCACGTGACGACTGTTTCTAGAACTCGCTTGTATACGTGCGCTAATTCACACTATGGGGCGGCACTACTCAGTAATGAATCTCGCGAGGACGGGAGCTGAATTCCCCGAGTGGCCTTTTTCGCAGCCGACTGCTACAAAAGAAGCGGGGACCGGGGTCGGGGTATTCTGATGGTATCTAATTCGAATGATGTATGGGAAAGTTAGAAGGAACGAGCTCGCAGCTGTATGTAATGTACTTTGATATATTGTATTATACTTTATTATTTGATGTCCAGTAGCAGTGGCTATGCAGTATTTGCTTTTAAAAGCAGAGTAATGCAGGCATTTAGGAACATATTAATTCACATATGCAATGCACAAAATACGATTGGGATATGCAGTACCTCATTCTCCTTGTCTTTTGAATGCGGCATTGAACGCGCCGATGCTGCAACAGAAGGAAGCACGCCAACATGATGATGATCTGCGGCAATGTCCTCGTCATCTTGATAAGACATGACTTGCGTTAAGAACGCAGGACGCCCCGCCCACGCTGTCTCCTACGAATCGGCCGGCCGACCGGGATCGGTGGATGACCCGGAAAGATGTGGAATCGAACGAAGTGAATTCTTACGTTATACACCGGCCGCGGCCGAGTCCACGCGCGAGGCTTTTGCGAACACGCAGAGAGCGAACCAGGAAGCACACCCTTGTGCGATGACGCGATCGATTTATGACAGGCCTACTTGATAGTCTCCGTTCGTATCTTCACGGCGACCGAGTTTACCCAGGCCGTGTGCACACCGCTTTCACTTCTCCTTCGCCTGTACGAGGGTACATGCGGAGGTATGTAGGGAAAGAGATCACCCGAATGGCTTTCATGTGGTCGTAATGGCTGAACAGAGGCGCCAACGCGTGAGCGGGTTCAGTGACGACGATCTTTCTTTCTTCTTTTCTTTTTTTAACGGGAAACGTATGAAGGCACGAAACGTTGTTACGTACGAACGTGTCAGATTCGAATCCGCGCACCATCAGTAATCGTTTCTCAAGAACGAATTCCGCCGTCATTTTTCACGTTGCTCACGGCTGCAGCGTGTGCGGAGGGCATTCGTGGAATATGCGGTGTACCCATACCGCGTGTAGGAACACTTCCTCCGTATCTTTTATTTCTTGAATTTTTTTTTATGACAGCAGTGAACACGCACGTAAGAAGAATGAAGAGGCACAGGCAGCAGCGATCACCTGCATCGTCTTTCCACATTGAGAAAAAAAAAAAAAATATATATATATATATATATATATAAATATATATATATATATATATATATATATATATATATATATATATATATATATATATATATATATATATATATATAAGAAATAGAGAAAGAGAGAGAGGGAGGGAGCGAGAGGCGCTTGTGAAATGGATCTCGAATCTTCACGATCTCTAGGTTCGCTTTCGAGTTGGTTTGTATGAGTAGAGCGCGTAATTCCTTCTTTCTTTTTATTCGCTTTTTTCCACGCGGCACAACGCCAGAATGAAATGAAATATAAGCATGTAGGCCCGTTTCATGCGGCACTTCGATTTTTATATTTGCCGGTCTTTGCGGACGTGCCATATGTGCATGCGTCTCTCTGTCTACGCGTGAGTGAGTGAGTGAGTGAGTGAGTGAGTGAGTGAGTGAGTGAGTGAGTGAGTGAGTGAGTGAGTGTGTGTGTGTGTGTGTGTGTGTGTGTGTGTGTGTGTGAGAGAGAGAGAGAGAGAGAGAGAGAGAGAGAGAGAGAGAGAGAGAGAGAGAGAGAGACATGATCTTGGATTGTAGCGCGAAGTGACGCGGACACAGACAGGAGCAGACAGGACGAGCGCTAACTCTCGACTAAATTTTTATTAAAACGAAGAACATATCAAGAACAAGCTCCTCTCTGTGTCCGTGTTCACTTCGCGCTACGATCCAAGATCAGGTTACCGTGTCAACTCGCCCAACTTTCTATCCTTTTGTGTGCGTGTGCTAGAACGTCTAGTCGGCTGGCTGACATGCGCCGAAGAAATTCTGCTAATCTGGATTTCCTTTTTGCAGCTTTTACACGTTACTTACTACATGAAGCGATTACTGGCTTTTTAGATGCGCAAAATCAACACGCACGCACGATGAAAGAAAGCTTAGTGTCCGCTGATCAATGAATGTGATGCACCGCGAAGGAATCTGCGGCTCGATACAGTCCGCACTTTCAATTTTTTTTTCTTTTCTTCTAAAAATTTTCCACTTTCCCATGTACTCTCACATTTCGATACCGGCTCGCATTATTTGACTTACCGTTTGCACAAAAATAAAAAATAACGTACAGCGCAAAGGACAAGGACAGCGATACACGACATACACAGCGCTGACTTCCAACAATATTTTATTGCGTTGCCACATCGTGTGTATATATACAAGAAGAGGCATGCGCAGAAAATGTACGACAGTCACATGAGGTGTTCCAACAGCAAGTCATTGAACCTGAAAAAATATAAAAATTAAGCATTACGATTTCTATCTGTTTAGAAACGCGACTTCACCGAGGGTCAGCGCGATTGAGGGCGCACTAACGCAAATACTGCCAAGTTTTCTGATGAAATCAGCTTCCGCAATTTCCCGGGTGAGCTGTGAGCAGTGTCTCGCTAAAACTTGCGTAACTTGCGTATGATTTCATCAGAAAACTTGGCAGTATTTGAGTTAGTGCGCCCTCAATCGCGCTGACCCCTGGTGAAGTCGCGTTTCTAAACAGATATAAATCGTAATGCTTAATTTTTATATTTTTTCAGGTTCAATGACTTGCTTTTTGGAACACCTCATGTGACTGTCGTACATTTTCTGCGCATGCCTCTTCTTGTATATATACACACGATGTGGCAACGCAATAAAATATTGTTGGAAGTCAGCGCTGTGTATGTCGTGTATCGCTGTCCTTGTCCTTTGCGCTGTACGTTATTTTTGATCATGAATTACCAACTAGCCCAAGCAACCACCCTAGTTCGTTTGCACAAGCGCGCTGTTGCTTTTATTATTGTCATCGTCTCGATGTGCGCGCGTACAATCTTTCGGCATGTTGGCCATTGATCTGAATTTTAAATGAATGCGTGTTTCTTTCTCTTTCCTTTTGTTCCCGTTTTGCTCGCTAACGTAGAAAGAAGTACACGACGCGGGTGTGGTGGAGGGCATCAGTGGGTCACGCGGAATTCCTCGCGCTACGCAAATAAGCTCGTTATTATGTGCCCCTTGTCGTCATCGGAAGCCGCACACCTCAGATCGGCACAGAATTCGCGCGCGCGCGCGACACGATGAATGCTGTTTGCATGAAACGCCCAGCGTGCCAGCGACGCAGTTCGTGGAACGCTCCAGAATAACTCTCGGTGTAGCGCAACACACGTGTTTTTAATACGGTCGCAGCGTAATTCGCCAACCGTCTCTAGAAGATAGAAAGAAGTTTAATGATGCGAAATGCCGAGAGGTCGGCCCGAGGTATATTCCTCTAGCCAGCTACTCGGAATTGGGGGAAGAGGAAGAGGGAAAGAAAGAGGGAAGAAAGAGGTGCATGATGGGCGACGATGACGGTACAAGGAAGATGTAGAACATATGGCATGCAATTTGCAATGCTCAAAGTCTGCAATCCAAGCCGGTAGTTTTTAAAAAGTTCAGTAATGCCTTGATGGCCTTGAAACTCGACTGAGCGTCTGGCCAAGGGCCTAAAATAACGTCCTCCGACAACGGTGCGCTGTCGAGACGCGTAAGGTCATTGACCAACCTTGCACGCTCTTCCACGTCTCTATGCGTATATAGCTGCCACCGGCCCTCAGTAACACAGTGACTATATGTCGTTCCGCAGCTGAACACGAGGTCATGGGTTCGATTTCCAGCCCCAGTGTAGCCGCGTTCGGAAGAAAATCAATGAATGATGATATGTGGATTTTATTGGTGAAGGAGATGAAGCGCGGATAGCCGAGACGTGCTTGTTTGTCACTTGGCTCCTTAAGTTGTGCCTTGCGGAACCTGATGTGACCGGAACGAATCCGTAGTTGTTTGTTTGTGTTGCTTCAGAACGTGAAGATCGATCAGTCGATCAATCAGTCACGTGATCAATTAATTAATCAATAAACTAATAAATAATCGGTGGATCGATTTCGTGGTGACAGAGAAGCTGGACGTCACGTCATTTCGTTTCACATTTCCATTCCGCAGCTCGTTAAATGGTTGCGAAAGGAGCCGATGCAATTTGTCCAAGTTACAATAATGAAAGCAGTAAAATGTCTGGCACTCAATCAGTCATTTATCGTCACAGGTGACTGATAACCGGGGTAGCGGTAGGACAGGGGAAGTGGCTGTTGGAGGCCCGACACTTCGAAAACCAATTGCAGAAGGCCTCTCAAACTGGAGTTCTTTCTATCTTTTTTAAGTTCTTTCCTGGTAAATGAGAAAAAGGACTGACTACGAATTAAGAGTGCAGGTATATGATAAGACACGCACGTGCCATTCTCTCGGCATCTTGAGCACAGAGCTAGAAAATTACTCGCGCTCGACGTCTCCTGCGAATGCCCATGGTGACAGATCTCATTACTTCTCCTCATCCCCCTTTCCTCGTGCTCCCTCCTCCCTTCTTACCTTGCCCTTTGGAGGCGGCCTTCGGAAGGGGCGGGGGTCTTTTGTGAATAGTGTAAATCTACTCTCCGTTGCTTGCGCAGTGACGTATGCGCCTTTCCTTTGACGCTCTGTGCGAGGGCGTATGTGCGAATACGTGGCTTGACACGACTTGTCGTGCAAAAAAACAGAAGAAAAACAAAGAAAAGAAACGTCAGGCGTTTAAGTGGATCTTCGTCGTTCTACCTTCGCCGTAAGCAGATAAAACTAGCGAAAAGGGAGGGAGGGAAGGGTGAAGTTGCCGCCGCAGGAATCGGCGTCAGCGGACGCACGAAGCAGGGGGAAAAGGGGGTAGGAATGTAGGGAATTGATTTAGGAAGAGCGTGGTGAGAAAGCGAGGATGAAAGGAGAACGGGAAAGAAGTGGGGAGATGTCAAGCACTTAAGAAAAAGGAAAATCACGGGATAATTTAATCTGGAACATGGATATATTAAAAAGAAAACAAAAAGAACGGACAGGGGTCGCACAAGGCAAAGTGGAACTGCAAAGGTGAATTTAGGACAAACAAGAAAGAAAAAAAAATAGGGCAGGCATTTGCCGTATTAGAAAAT
This sequence comes from Dermacentor albipictus, assembly GCF_038994185.2. Taxonomy (NCBI): domain Eukaryota; kingdom Metazoa; phylum Arthropoda; class Arachnida; order Ixodida; family Ixodidae; genus Dermacentor; species Dermacentor albipictus. The sequence continues at coordinate 1,526,252 of NW_027225594.1, forward strand.
TCCCACTTCCTCCCTCAACCTTTTTCCTTCAATTTCTTGAGCGACTCGTCTTAGGGCGGCGGGAACAAATGAGCAGAACCAATTCGGCGAATAAATACTCCCTCTCAAGATCGTCGGAAGATAAAGGGAATACTACGAACAGACGATTGGGCGAAAAGGGATTTGAGAATTGCGGGAAGGAGTGGACCGTTTCATTTGCCTTTGTGCAAGTCTCAACGCTTCCCTACGTATATGATTTATTCTCTTTCTTTTATGGCATTGTTTTCTTTGCTTTCTCGCCGTTCTTGGGCTGTACATTTGTGCGGACATTGACGAAATGTTTCAGCGCGTTCACTGCATTTGTCATCTTTTCAAACGCATCGATGCCAAGTGCCCGTCATCCGGTGTGTGTGTGTGTGGGCGTGGGCGTGTGCGTGCGTGCGTGCGTGCGTGTGTGTGTGTGTGTGTGTGTGCGTGTGTGTGTGTGTGTGTGTGTGTGTGTGTGTGTGTGTGTGTGTGTGTGTGTGTGTGTGTGTGTGTGTGTGTGTGTGTGTGTTTCATTTCCTCGGTGCCATCTCTGTGCGTTCATTATTTGCTGTCAGATGTAAAAAAGCTGCTGGCGAAAGCTATTAACGAATGAAGATGCACGACGTTTCAAGAAGTTGGAGGGAATGATCGCGTCTTCGTTGTTTATCGCTCAGCATTGCTTCTCTAGACAACAATGACTTCGTTTTATTTAGTGCCTAGCTTTTTTTTAGCGCACATAAAATACATTGTTTCGTTCGATTCGCTTAGCAATACTACTGTCTCACGGCCATTCAAGCTTTAGCGATCTCTTGCTAGTCTTTCTTCTATTTTCTTTTACTTTTTTTGGACGTACAGCAAAATGTCGCTTTCTTGATCAGTAGGATGGAGTTGTGGAACATGAATCATCGCATCCTAGATATATTCCGCTGAGAAATGAAAATTAAATCCATATTGCCTTTCAGTGGAAGCGCAATGTTATATAGCCATGAAGACTTTCGCAGTCGGAAATGATCTCTTTGTTGTTGTTTTTTCATTAGTATGATGCAGGCAAAGATGAGTTGTTTCTCATTAAGACATTAGGAGCGATGTTATAAGTTGTGTGCACCTATTTTAAAGCGACGCATTCTTTTCTTTTTTTCTTTGTCACGAACCCTCCTTGGCGTTTGCTAACCGTGTCCGCTGCCTCACCAAATAGGCAACATACACTTAAGAATACATTACGCGGACAATGGTGGGACCCGGAAAAATGTGGTCCACCCGAAAAACACCGCGATGCTCTAATCATAGATAGCCTCCTATATTTTTCAATGCCTGCCCAGTCGCTTTGCAATGCCCTGGAGTCATTGGTCCACTGCGGCAGCACCACATTACCACTCAGTTAATCCCTGTTTTAGCTATAGCTTGGACAACTTTAGCTGGCCGCCTCGTGCCTTTCGCATGACGTGAGATCCCGTGCGAGGACAGTTAGTTGACGTTACCCTAACCATGCCCTCCTCCCTCCATAAATTGTGACCAACTATACTGGGAAAGTGGCGCCCTCTAAGTCTGGCATTGCGAAAAATGCAGGAGGCTGTGCTCTAGTCATCCAACCGCAATCGCACCCGTACTTATGTAGTGCCTACGCCAGCCCTGAAGCTCCTCGAGACTACTAGTGTACGTAAGGTCGCACCGAGAACACGTAAACGTGCTTTGTTTCCACAAGGCCACAGACGCTGAAATGAAACGGGCGGGTATAAGAGCCAGCCTTACCGCAATTTTTGGGGTCCCCACACCCCTTCGCGTATAGCAGCTCTCTTCATCATTATTCGATAGCTGCCAGCCTGTAAGCCTTGAAAAATTTGTAAAATGCCGCTGATGAAAAAAAGAAAATGGGGAGTGGGGGGATGGGATAGCACGCACTTCTTTTTAAAGCTTGACCTGAACCTACGTCTTCTCCAAGGATACATGCGCGCTTTATTAAATATGACTTTAAACTTTCAACGCAGCGCACTAAGCATCAACAAGCACGGCTCAGCGAATAGTGACAAACAACGCATTGCTTAGATCACAGCGGCTGTTCCCGTGTCTACTCCAGGAAATTAATTCTCGCTATAAACTTGATAGCAGCAGGTTCTTCTCTTCCATTCGCTCACGAAACGTCGAAAAACATTGGACGGAGTCTTCGGGGACCTACGAACGAGACATTTTCCAAATATCCTTTTTTTTTCTTTCCTAAAGCTTGACGCAAGATGCGTGAAATCGTAAAACGAGCACAAATTCGTAAACTTTTCGGAAAATTCGGGAAAGTCGGCAGGTACATTATTCCCTCGACAAACATCAAACACCGCCTTCGTCGGGGTGACGTCACTGTTTCCGACGTCTGAAACTGTGACCACGCACGAGCTGCAGTTTGCGTTGCCGCATATATCTTGCGAACGGTGCTCTTCAAAAAGCAAACATTGCGTGACGTTAAGGTGTGTAGAAACATAAACAATCGACGAGATTACACGCCGCGTATGGTGACATTCGTGCGCGTCGCGTTTATTATTATTTTTTTAGCATGTTATCGACCACTTCACGAACACGCTACTTCACGCTGATTTCAACATGTGCGCTGGATCTGCATACTTTTTACGCTTTTCCCTTTCTTGCTTATACAGCTATCCTAATAGTACGTTTACGCTTGTCTTCTCTGCTTCCTTTTTTTCCCTCAACATGTTTCTTTCCTGCTTGTCTTTTTCACGTATGAGTGACTAAAAAAGACGTTCGCGGTTTTATTTTTTTTCTTTCGTCGACGCGTGCTTAATTGCTAGGCGAAATAGGGTTGCGCTTCAGTTAGAACAACGGTAATCGAAGTATAACCCAAGTCGGTTGGCCAATAGCAGACAGCTTCTTACGTCATTGTTGTTTAATAACTGCGCTCAAAAGGGAAGGTAGGCTACATTAGTGTTTAGCATTGGCATTAGCATTAGCAAGGCACTTTGAAGAAATCGAGGCCACCCCTTACACACGTGCCACTAACAGACAAGCATAGCGACTCTACGAAACAAAACGTAAGTGCAAAGATTCAAGAACTAAGGCAAGCCAGCAGAGGCGTTTCATGTGCGCCCGCGTTAAGTCTAACGGACTTGCAATAACGGATTTGCAATAGGAATACTATTATACGTGCAACTCACGAATGTTGCTGTTCAAGTAGTAGCCCTGAAAGCAAGCACACAAGATAAGTAGACTTCGCTACAATCTACGAATTAAATCTCTCTCGCTCTCTTTTTTTAAGCTAGACCCTGCAAATCAAGTCATATTTCTTAGTTTACTCTTGCAAACTAAGGGCTTTTGTGAATTCGGCCAGTGTCGCCACACTGGTCCGAGTTTCTGCCCACGCTGCATTGGTGACAAAGGCCCCGCCTTGTTCTACACGTGAAGCCCCACGCGAGGAAACGACCTTTCCAGGACCTAAACGAGAAAAAAGGGGGTTAACCGAGGGGCCCGATGTGTATTATTCATATCATAAGAAGCCAACAAGCACTGACACCAATGATGACAACATAGGGGAGAATTACTTGCGCTTAATTGATGAAATAAAGGAACCATAAATGAATGGAAATGAAAGTGGATGTAAAAAAACAACTTGCCGCAGGTGGGGAACGATCCAACAACCTTCGCATCTCAAGACCCGTCACGCGTAACGCAAAGAGTACAAGCGTGACGCGTGACGCGTGGGTACACGCACGTGCCGGAAGAACACGTGTCTGCTCGCTACTCGCACGTAACGGGGCAGTGGTCCAACAAGGAGTGCAGGTTGGAGTGGACCATCTCTCGCAAGGCCGATCGCTGCGTTTAGCAGCTGTGGTGCTAGTAGAACCTGTGATGTATGCGATGCCGCTCACATCTAAGGGGAACAGCTCGTAATTATTCGAGCCATTGTGACTACCGCATTTATTCCGCTTTAGGCGCGGAGTGGGTCGTGTACGATGCCTAATGCGGATATGTGTTCGTGATAGGTTAACCTGCAAATGTCAGGTCCCTGTGCGAGGTCGCTGCAAGTTCTCTCTTAGAGAAAACAAACATTTAGTTTTCAAGCCAGTCTGTATTCATCACTTTCCGACAACTTTTTGGTTTTAACTATTACGCCTCAACGTCGACTCTAACGCCTCAGCTATAACCCCTATAACGCCTCAACGTCGTTCTAAATGTTAGCTTAATCTTTGACATTTAACCTTTAACATGTATTTGCATGACTCCGAAACAGATATATATTCTAGCACCCGTGTCTCGGCCTTGAAGCGTTTCCTTAGCTACCCCTCTATTCGTGGCTGTTATTGAATTCCAGCTAGTGCTTGTCTAGTGTACTTGGGTCTAAAGAAACGTATGCATGCTTCACGAAAAACACACTCAATCGTTCTTCTGCCACGCATGCTGCGACAGTGATTATCATCTACATTGTCAAGCGCTTGTTTTTTTGCGCCCTCATGCGCCAAACCCGTGGTCAAACAAGTGAAATGGTCATGTTTGAGTCCTCTAAAAAACATCTTTTGTTATCCGTTTTTTAGAACTCTAACGTTCCTCTTTCTTGTAGTAAGGGCTCTTTCTTTTGATCTGGTTTGCTCTGGTAAGTAAATATTTGAAAATTAGCCGCGTTTTCACATCGAGGCGGCGACAGGTACCACCCTTGCATGATATAAGTTTTCGTCAATTCCTTCAATGTCCTGGCAGGTCTCATCAGCACACTTGTCCACGAGTCCCCCGCGGTTCCGTCTTGCCGCAAGCTGTTGCGCATTCGTTTCACCGTTTGGCGGCTTTTTGATCTCGGTGCTTAGTGGATCTCCTCTCTTTCCTCGTGCATAGAAAGGTGTGAATGGAATTACTCGTGACTGAGACACGAGCAGTCGGTTCCATGTGTCGCGTCCGACAGCGCCAAAACGACATCTACACTGTCGAACCTCTATGTGCAATAATTTTAGAACGTTTGTCCCCAGGCACCCAGTCCTATATCTTCAAGTAAGAAGTACAATGTACGTCTTCGAGTTGTCAGGAAAAAATAAAAAAAAATACATCATTTCAAATGCCTCCTTTATACGTCTTCTAGAGCTCCAAATTTTCCCTTTTCTTTCGGCCTCTGAGCCATCGCGCCTGCGCTCGCCTCACTTCTTTTCACTTTCCCTTTTTTGCCCTTTCTTCATCTCTCACGGTTCCCCTCCCATAGTGGAGGGTAACAAACCTCGTTATCCTTTCTGTCTTTTCTTTGTCCCACTCTGTGGGCTTCCTTTCGACGCTCGCTCCCTCTAGCGGCAGGTCTCTGCATCAGATAAGCGCGGGAGCAGACAGCAGCCGTCGCTATCCTCTCGCCCTCTTGTTATGTCGCCAATTTGAAATCCCCCCCTGGGACGCCCCCTGGAATCAGATGGCGCTGTGAGCGCTGCCCAAGCGAAGTCGTAAGTAGGTGGAAGCGGCGGCGCGGACTTTTCTCAGTCTTAAGGCGGAGGCACGTACGAAAAGAAAGGATGACGGAAATCCTTTCTTTGCCGTTTCCCAATTCATTAGGCTGTGCCGGCAAAAGGGGTCGCGCTGAGAGTTGATTTAGCGTGGCGTCAAAAGTGCGCTCTTTGTGCTAAGAGCCGAGGAAAAAGAAGAGCGCTAACTTTGAGCGATTTCAAAGCGTCCAGAGCACGAGTGATTGAAAAAAAAAGGACAGACAAAAGCTGTGTTCACGCCTGTCTTAATGAATTGAACGGGCTTTTTCGCTTGTTCTTGGAAGGAGTGCCTCCCCTCCCTCCTCTTCCGTCCCTTTACACCCCCCGTCTCCGCCCCCCCCCCCTTTTTCTTCTACGGTTGTTATAGACCGTTCTCGCGACTAGGAGGAACGTAGCATCGAACTTCAATCAATTTTGCACTCGCGCCGCTGTCTTCTTGGTAGTAGTAGGTGCTGATCGCCATTTTTCCCTGCAGCGGCAGCTTGGGGTGGTAGTAGTGTCATGTGATTCTAACATTCTTCGTGTGTAGTTACTGTGATTTCAGGTGACTGAACGTTAACGGCCTGCCACTGCGCTGTATTCGATGGCAAGAAGTAACTTTCGGAAGCGAAAGATGCTAGTGGCCGAGCAGTGTAACGTGCATTTCCCGCCGGTGCGGCGTCCGTTTTAGATGTTGTCAGCTCGCAGTGCGCTCCTCTTCTTTTTTGTTTTTTTTTGACGTTGTGCAAAGCCCAGGTTTGGAGCATTCTCCGCGTCGACGTACGGCTGGTTTTCGTTGCGCCATTGTTGCGACGATACTTTGAGCTGGTGTTCTTTATCATTGCGAGAGCAATTAATATGGACATTCCAGGCGAATTTCCGCCGTCGCCGTGATGTTCTGTATGAAGTCCGAGTGCGATACCCTTATGCTGTAGGTGCGACAAAAAGCATGCTGTAGGGTGAGCCGAGAAGGATGGTAGGCGTCTTCTCGCGTGCTAGGGAGAAATGCGGGAAGTCGCGCACACGAGCGGCGGGGGAGGGGTGAGGGGGGGCTTGTAGCAAAGAGATGTGCGTTAGTTAAGTGGGGGGGAGGTGAACGGGTATCGCTCGCCTCCGCTTCTCTCCGGCCGCGTCTGCGCATGACTCGGATGAGTGTGGCTGCGCGAGTCTCGGAGGCAATCTGCGCTGGGCTCGTAGGCTAGCCGACCCGAGGTAGCTGATAGCTTCCTGCGCGCTGTGTTCTGGCGCGCCTGGTTTGCGTTGAAGGAAAGAAGGAAGGAAGAAGTGGAGAAGGAAAGGCAGGGAGGTTAACCAGTTTAGCTTAACCGGTTTGCTACCCTACACTTGGGAGCGGGATGGGGGGATGAAAGATGGGGAAGGGAGAGAGAGAGAGCACATAGCACAGCACACACATCGTCCGTCACTCTTGCGTGGTACGTGGTGTAACTGTCACAGCCGCTTGTCCAATCCGGTCTCTGTCAAGAATCAAATCCGCTCGCCGCGGCTGCCGCTCTTCACGCCAGTGTTCTTACAGCCAGTTTCCACGATCATCGAGTGTGTTCATATGTTTGCCTGTGCGCGCTTGACACCGTGCTTTTTAAATTATTTAGTAAGCGAATGTTTATAGCACTTTATACAGCCGATGAAACTATGAACTTCCTGCGTAGAACTGTTTAGTAGTTTCCTAACGCTATGAGCGCTTCGTCTTTCGGGCGAAACTGCGACTTTTCTATAACAGGAATTGATAAAGCATGACAAGATCAGAATTTATTCGGAATCCGAACTTTCATTTACATTTTCTTTGTTGTCAAAGCAAATAGTATATAGGCAGTGAAAAAAAATAAAGAGGGCTTTAGAACACGAGAAATCAAGTGGCTTGCGTCACCAATTAGCATATTTACGTAATCTCTTGCGCCATTCTATATATACCAACGAGACACCGCCAGCCGCTGTCGGATCGTATGCGGCCGCAATAGGATGCTCTCCGCGTGGCTCTCCGTGACAAGTGGTCAATCGCGCGTCTTCTTCTTGTTGGCTGTAAACGCGCTCTGACGTCACTTGCTAGAGACGACGGCTCGACAGTTACGTTCGCGTTATTAACATTAGTCTTCGCCGGTTTTGGCGGAATGCGCAGGACGCTTCATTTCCGTAGCCGCAGCTTCGGTGGTGGATGACGGTCGCGTGGGAAGCGAAAGGCGGGTGGGCCTGTAGCCCTCTGCAATTATCGCCGGTCGGTTTCATGTTCGCGTAGGTGTGTATAGCCCGACGAGCTGCCCCGCGAGTGTACCAGGCCTGGGGACAGCGAGCTCTCCTTGTGTCGCGAACACCCGCACGCTTCCGGCGCCCGCGTTCTTGTGCCACTGAGTCGACGCTCGTGTTGCTCCCACAGGGCTTATTCGAAATGTTGCGAAATTTATTCTTGGGCAATTTATTCTAGAAGTAAAGGCTCTTCGCGCAAAACCGCGACTAATAAATATTGGACGGACACCGTCGGCGACTTTTGTCGATGTAAGCATGTAGCCGTCGCTTCGAGAAAGCTATTTATACTATGCTTACCAGATGAATGAGGTGCTTGGAGGCGTAAATTGTATTTGTTGCAGTGGGCATATCTAGATGGCGTTTGTTGTCTCAGTGGTTAAATCCGTATGGAACAGAGGTGTTACCCAACACATCGGTAGTGATAGGGTGCTACAATACCGCTATCAATGAAGTATCAATCAATCAATCAATCAATCAATCAATCAATCAATCAATCAATCAATCAATCAATCAATCAATCAATCAATCAATCAATCAATCAATCAATCAATCAATCAATCAATCGGTTGGTTGGTCGGTCGGTCGGTCGGTAGGTGTGTCAAATTCCGGCACATGAATCGCAATGGCTGTGTGTTTTACCCTGCTAGTACTGCATTCCTCCAATTTGGGTGACGGAATGCGAATTGTCCCTTCTTATTTCCGTCCCCTCCCCCTCTCGATCCTATGCTTGCAGCTGTCTGTAAATTGATAAATTTCCCTTGTGTGAGACTTGAATGAGTTACCTCTAACTCCAATACGGTTTCAACCCTTCGGTGGTCTATGACGACCTCAACCCGTCGTCATTCGTGACTCCTTCTTTGCTCCAAGAGGTGTGTACCTCATAGTACACTCTTCCGGTGTCATTTTCGCACTTTCATCATCATCATCATCATCATCATCATCATCATCATCATCATCATCATCAGCCTGGTTACGCCCAATGCAGGGCAAAGGCCTCTCCCATACTTCTCCAACAACCCCGGTCATGTACTAATTGTGGCCATGCCGTGCCTGCAAACTTCGTAATCTCATCCGCCCACCTAATTTTCTGCCGCCCCCTGCCACGCTTCCCTTCCCTTAGGATCCAGTCCGTAACCCTTAATGACCATCGGTTATCTTCCCTCCTCATTACATGTCCTGCCCATACCCATTTCTTTTTCTTGATTTCAAGTAAGATGTCATTAACTCGCGTTTGTTCCCTCACCCAATCTGCTCTTTTCTTATCCCTTAACGTTACACCTATCATTCTTCTTTCCATAGCTCGTTGCGTCGTCCTCAATTTGAGTAGAACCCTTTTCGTAAGCCTCCAGGTTTCTGCCCCGTAGGTGAGTACTGGTAAGACACAGCTATTATATACTTTTCTCTTGAGGGATAATGGCAACCTGCTGTTCATGATCTGAGAATGCCTGCTAAATGCTCCCCAGCCCATTCTTATTCTTCTGATTATTTCCGTCTCATGATCCGGATCCGCCGTCACTACCTGCCCTAAGCAGATGTATTCCCTTACGACTTCCAGTGCCTTGCTGTCTATTTTAAATTGCTGTTCTCTACCGAGACTGTTAAGCATTACTTTAGTTTTCTGCAGATTAATTTTTAGAACCACTCTTCTGCTTTGCCTCTCCAGGTCAGTGAGCATGCATTGCAATTGGTCCCCTGGGTTACTAAGCAAGGCAATATCATCCGCGAATCGCAAGTTACTAAGATATTCTCGATTAACTTTTATCCCCGATTCTTCCCAATCCAGGTCTCTGAATACCTCCTGTAAATGCGCTGTGAATAGCATTCGAGATATCGTATCTCCTTGCCTGACGCCTTTCTTTATTGGGATTTTGTTGCTTGCTTTATGGAGGACTACGGTGGCTGTGGAGCCGCTATAGATATCTTTCAGTATTTTTACATACGGCTCGTCTACACCCTGATTCCGTAATGCCTCCATGACTGCTGAGGTTTCGACAGAATCGAACGCTTTCTCGTAATCAATGAAAGCTATATATAAGGCTTGGTTATATTCCGCACATTTCTCTATCACCTGATTTATAGTGTGAATGTGATCTATTGTTGAGTAGCCTTTACGGAATCCTGCCTGGTCCTTTGCTTGATAGAAGTCTAAGGTGCTCCTGATTCTATTTGCGATTACCTTAGTAAATAGTTTGTAGGCAACGGACAGGAAGCTGATCGGTCTACAATTTTTCAAGTCTTTGGCGTCCCCTTTCTTATGGATTAGGATTATGTTAGCGTTGTTCCAAGATTCCGGTACGCTCGAGGTCATGAGGCATTGCGTATACAGGGTCTATAATTTTTCAAGTCTTTGGCGTCCCCTTTCTTATGGATTAGGATTATGTTAGCGTTCTTCCAAGATTCCGGTACGCTCGAGGTCATGAGGCATTGCGTATACAGGGTGGCCAGTTTCTCTAGAACAATCTGTCCCCCATCCTTCAACAAATCTGCTGTTACCTGATCCTCCCCAGCTGTCTTCCCCCTTTGCATATCTCCCAAGGCTTTCTTTACTTCTTCCGGGGTTACCTTTGGGATTTCGAATTCGTCTAGACTATTTTCTCTTCCATTATCTTCGTAGGTGCCACTGGTACTGTATAAATCTCTATAGAACTCCTCAGCCACTTGAACTATCTCATCCATATTTGTAATGATATTGCCGGCTTTGTCTCTTAATGCATACATCTGATTCTTGCCAATTCCTAGTTTCTTCTTCACTGTTTTTAGGCTTCCTCCGTTCCTGAGAGCATGTTCAATTCTATCCATATTATACTTCCTTATGTCAGCTGTCTTACGCTTGTTGATTAACTTCGAAAGTTCTGCCAGTTATATTCTAGCTGTAGGGTTAGATGCTTTCATACATTGGCGTTTCTTGATCAGATCTTTCGTCTCCTGCGATAGTTTGCTGGTATCCTGCCTAACTGAGTTACCACCGACTTCCATTGCACACTCCTTAATGATGCCCAAAAGATTGTCGTTCATTGTTTCAACACTAAGGTGCTCTTCCTGAGTTAAAGCCGAATACCTGTTCTGTAGCTTGATCTGGAATTCCTCTATTTTCCCTCTTACCGCACTTTACACACCGCTACCCTCGTCATGATTGCTTTGCTCCGGGTGTCGTGACCACGAGCCTGGAACAAACGAAAGTCGACCTCAGACCGTTTCGTCACCGTATCTAGCGAGAAACCGCGACATGCTTGAAGGGGTTGACCAGCGGACGAAATTGTGCGGCCTCTGCGGTATAGCGTGAATTAACGCGAGCCAACTGCAGGGAAAAGTTTCCCCGCCACCGTTGTGGTTGAGTGAGAGGCCACCCGGAGAGAGACGCCATCGATCGATCTTAGCAAGGCGTCTTGGGCGGTGGCACTTCGGCGGTCGCGAAATACGCGGCGTGGTTTCGGGGTGCTCAGATTTTGGGCATGCGCTGATGGACCCAGCCACGTTGGAAATTAATGAGGCCGTCATGGCACCCGCGCGACGTTCTTGCATAGTCGGGAACGTTGCGTCGGGCCCCGGAATGCATTTAAATCTGGGTTACCAAACGTCGCTCTCTCTCTCTCTCTCTCTCTCTCTCTCTCCTTCTCTCTCTCTCTCTCTCTCTCTCTCTCAGGGTTCAGACGAAGGGCTTTATTCTGCCAAGTGTACCCTATCCTGTGAGAGACTGTGGCTGAGACTTAGCGCTTTGTGACGCTTTATACTCAGTGAATGTGGCTGAGACTTAGTGCTTTGTGACGCGTTATATATCAGTGAAGGATAATTTCACTGTGTGTGACTGCGTGACGCTTTGACAGACTGTTTGTGGCAGTGCTCACGCATATAATCTCAGGTAGTTCCTCTTTTCCACCTGATACATTTTTTCTTCTTCCTTTCTTCTGTACGACTTTTCTCTCTCCATAGTGCGGAGTAGCCAATCGGAGATATCCTCTCGTTAACCCCTGAATTTTGCCTTGTCCTTTAGCAATATCTCTGTCTGACCGACGTGCACCGTTACTGTCCGCAGATCAAAGTCTCTGAGACGAAAAACGCAAGGTCAGGATACCGTGTCGAATACGTGATTGCACCGCCAGCAGAGATTTTGCATGCAGTAGTAATTACACTTTGCGTTTGAAATGTACCTCTGAAATCTTTCAAAGAAGCCTCTTGTCCGAAAGCACGCAAATGTCATGTGTGCCTCCTATATATGTGTGTGATCAGTAAAAAAAATATTACTTGTAAGAGCAAGCTGCGCTCATAATGTGCGCCCTGATCCGTGTCCTGTTGTGCGAAGCCTCTTGCGCGTCATATGTCCGATTACGAAACTATAAGACCGGGAAATGCCCACAGGTGTGCGCAGAAATCTCGTTGGTCACAACGAGGTTCGCCGGGTGCTTGCAAGGTGGCGCTGATATATCGGCCCGCGATTGAGAATGCGGAGACTTTACTGAGGCGCTTGCATGGCGTCTGCGCCTTGACAGCGCAAGTTCGTCAACGTGTGCCAGAAGCGCCGGCTGATGAGCAGGGGCACTCAACGTCAGCGCCCACGTGTGCAGACCCGAACGTCCAAGCGCAAGCGTAGCCTACAAGATCGGGCACCGCTCGCGGCACAATCTCGGAGGCCATGTTCCTGTTTCGGTCGCAATTGTATGTGAGGCTCATTTAGTTCTTTTCTTTTTCACCTAATTTGCGAGAACGCGTTTCTCCATGTTTCAGTTCTTGACCAACTTATTTGCGGTCCTTGTAATATTTCACGCGAAGGAGCCGTGTTATAGCTTCCCCTGTCACAGGAAGCATTTATGCATAATAATTGCATGTTTACAAAATAATAATTGCATGCCTACAAAATACGTTAGCGAAACCCACCTGAACCTTGGATAGTCCCCTTGGGTGGGTGGGTACCGCTGTCTTCCGTGTTCTTAAATGGGTGAACACCCACTCGTTATAGGGCCAACTGTCCTTGGTGCGGTGGCATGCCTACCCTAATACACATAACCTGGGAGTGCACTAAGCACCCTCACAGGCCAAATACCAGTAGGACAATGGAGCAGTGGGAGGCACAGCTCGCCCGCTCCGACCTGGCAGGACAAAAGTCCTTAATTAGCAAGGTGGGGCAGGCGGCAGAGGCCAGTGGGGCCCTGGACTGAGAGGCTCCGACCACCCCTCCTTCAAATCTTTACAATTGCAATAAAGTTTCTCTCTCTCTCTCTCCGTGTTCTTAATATCATCGTCAACGTTAGAAGGTCATCTTGACATCGATTCTAGAAACTGTCTACACTGCCATTAGCATCGGCAAACTGTTTTGCTAGAGAACTTGCCTGAGAACTAGATAAACAAAATATCCATAGCAGGCTGTGGCAGGGCCAAGTCAATATAATGTAAATGAACCTGCCAGTAATGGTTTAGTTGCTTCAACGTTGCGCTGCTAAGCCTGAGGTTGCGGGATCGAATCCCGACCGCGGCTACTGCATTTCGATGGCAGCGAAATGCAAAAACGCCCGTGTACCGCAAATCGGGTGCACGTTAAACAATCCCGGGTGGTCAAAATTAATCCGGAGTCCCCCGCTACGGCGTGCCTCTTAATCATGTCGGCGCTTTGGCACGTAAAACCCCAGAATTAAATTTTTTTACAATGTAAATTACTTTTCCGCAAGTGTGTATAAGAACAGCTCTAGTATCGACAACGCGCTCTGCGAAAGAGTGGCGCGACTGCTTCATGCACTTTCTTTTTGTGTCTTGTTCGCCGCTGTGGAGGCATGTTGCATACAAATTAAAACATTGACCGAAACAATAGAGTTCCGATTCAACGAGGGAGACTTTTGTTTCCCACTTAAGAGGAAGCTTTAGCTCGAGTGCTCTTATCTAAATACATGTAAAAGGAGAATTCGTTTTTCTCGGCAACCACTGCACCAAATTAGACGAGGTTTGTTGCATTTACAAGACAAACTTAAAATCTAGTGACTGTTGGTTTCGAATTTTTGAGTTAGATCGTCAATTTTTTATTAAAAATTGGCAAAAATCGAAGATTTTCGAAAAACGAAACTATCAAATTTACAGCTCTGTAACTCAACCACTAAAAATGATAATACAATTCTGTTAATGGCATCTAATAGTACATCTAAAGCGGCCAAAATTGATATGTTACACATGAATCTAAAAAAAATTTAATCATAGGGAAATACAACTTTTGCAAAACCATTTTAACCAACGTAACAAATTCACGTAAAATGTAAAATGACATATTGAATTTGTCCGCTTTGAATGATCTAATGGATGCCGTTTACAGAACCGCGATATCTGTTCTTCATGCAGAACTATGAATTTGTAAACTTCGCGCTTCTATTTTTTTCGAACGGTCAAATATTTGAAAATCGTTTTAAGAAAATTCAAGCCCTAAATCGAAATTCCGCTTCCAACAGTCACTATAATTCAACTTTATCTTTCAAATGCAACAAATTTCACCAAAATCGGTCCAGGGGTTATCTCATAAAAACGTTTTTGCGTTTTACATGTATTTGAATAGGCCGCGTCGGAGTTGGGCCCGAGCTAAAGCTTCCTCTTAAGCCCGCGTCGCGAGTGGTGCTACGTAATGAAGATAGATTCCGCACTGAGCATTGTGGAGCACGCTTAACGTTTATCAGCATATTCATTTATTTTTTTTTCTTGTTTCTAATCGGCCCGTTTGCAGAGACCTTCGTTCTTTTTTTTTTTCCTGTTCGTACCGTTGACAAAAAAAAAAAATGATTTCGCGCTTACCGCTGCCCCGTTATTCCTCGATCCTCGCAGAAACATAAAATTTTAGAACCAGGGTCGTTCACTGTAGCACTCGACACTGTTACTTGTCTTGTCCGCGAAAAAAAAAACGAAGAAAGAAAGGAAGAAAGAGAAAAAGAAAGGAAGAAATTGGGAATTTGCTTTCGTCTGCGCCCTTCGCAGTGAGTGATGTTTCAGACAGGGCGGATATATATTATGGCTTTTTCGATGTCTGCAGCAGGGCAAAACATGGCCTTCGAGATTCTTTCCCATCTATCACTCGGGGGTGCATTTGAGAGGTGCAAGTGACGGCAAATTTGCAGTTTTTTCTCTCGACAAACCAGGGTAGTAACAGGACCGAGTGCTGTATAGGGAAAGATTTGCACCATAAACTGCTTTCCTGCTGCGAAATTCGAGTAACAACAGAGTACTGGTAGGCCAGTTGGTTAGTCATGATGGAATATGCCAGCGCACTTGGAAACAAGGGCGTAACACAGAGTGAACAAGATGGTTCAATCTGTGTTACATTCTTGTTTTGAAGTGCGCTGCCATATTCCATCATGTGCATAACGTTTTTTTTTATGGTTTTAACAGAGGACACCTGCACGTATCCAGGTTGAATTGCTTTTTCTGGGAGAGAAGTATCTGCTACATTATGAAATTCCTTGTCATTTTAAACAGTTCTTGCTGAGTTTTTAGTAAACTAGTATCAGTAAAGCTGCGGAAACTTAACGCGTACTTTTCGCAAGGGAACATTTCCCGTTGCTGCTCTGCTTTTAAGCTCTCGCCTCTGAATGCGAATGACGTGGATGAAAGGTCGGGCGTGGGAGCTGATTGGACGACTGACTTTCTTCCCTTGAGGCCACCGATTTTGTAAAATAATTAACGGTGGCGCGTATGCGAGCAGCTACGAATTGAAAGAATGCACAGCGCCTGACGTTAATTAGCTAACTCGTCGATATGCCAACGAAAAATTAGGAAATGTGGCCGAAAATTGGGAAGTCGTATATGGTGAATGCACCGAACGGCATATGCGAATCGCGCATTTTTCTTTTTCTTTCGTACCAGGGCGGCTGTTTTACTTTTGTAATATAGTCCCACATTTCCGGCTTTTAAGAATGACAAACGTGCAAGAAATAACGCCACCCAAGAATGGCCACGGGAATCGTGGTGTTACCTCCCTTTATTGCACGAACGAAGAGGGATGGAACCAGCTGGCGCGAGGATGAGACTTTCATGGTTATATATGGATGTTAGTGGAGGTGAGCTAATGGATTGCACAACCGAGCAATGGACGTCTGGTTGCCAAATCCAATGCTATGTAGTGAGGGCGCACATTAGGCGAGTTAGGAGGGTCTTCTGTAAGCGGAGTCGTAAATGGAGAAAAAAAAAAGAAAGAGATGGTGGCATAGGAAGCGCCGGAAGTGGGGCATGCGCGTGCTTATCCCGAAGCGAACGTTCCGTTCACCGTTTCAGCTGGGCCGCATATGCGAAACTCAGCAGCTCGCGGCGCCTCCTACGACGGGCGCGCGGGGAGACAGCGCCATCATCAAGCCATGAGCCTTCTCGGCTCGCCCTCGCTGTTCATCCGATCACTTGACATGAAAATTGTTACAGCGCAAACACATGCAACCACATAGCATTAAGGACGAGAGACAAGCGCTTTTTTTTATACCTTATATACCGTCCTTGATGCTTTGTGGTCGCATGTGTTGGCGCTGTAACAATTTTTATGTCAAGTATGCACCAACTCGCCCAGAAAGAAGTTTTAATGAGTCACCCGATCACGTGTCTTTTGACACTAAGCGCTTGGCACGTGGCCCGCGCATGCGCCGTCGCACCCGGGACCGCACGGCGACGGCGCGCCTCAAATTGAAAATACGAGTTAAAGCGAGTGAGTCACTGTTAGTGCACGAGTAGCAAAAAAGCGTTAGGCCGATGTCACTTAGTTTAACTTTAGGCAGAATATGAAACAAGTTTTAGGAAGCGGATGAAGCTGTCAATGTACCGAAAAAATATGAGGAAATGAGTGAATGAAATATTTTAATAATGGAGGTGCAGTAGGTGCGCTACTGAACGAGTGAACAGACGAAGATCGAATTGAAGAATACAAAGTCGGAACGGTCACGTGAATGCAAACCACGAATGCATATAAGCGCGCAGTCAGCTGAGATAGTGAAGAGAACGTTTGGAGCCACGAACGACTACGTGTAGTGCACGTGTTGCTGGGCATCTTCGGTGCAGTCATGTTACAAACTTGGGGCGCCGGATAACCGCCAGTTGTCGCTATAGGGACAATGGTTGGACTGTGATCAGTTACATTAACACTATCATATGTATAGTGACAGAACTGAGGGGTAAATAAACGAATGAATGAATGAATGAATGAATGAATGAATGAATGAATGAATGAATGAATGGATGGATGGTTGGATGAATGAATGAATGCATGAATGAATGGTTGGTTGGTTGGTTGGTTGGTTGGTTGGATGAATGAATGAATGAATGAATGAATGAATGAATGAATGAATGAATGAATGAATGAATGAATTCAGTCTCTCCGCGAAGTCCTCAATATGAACAGATGACTGAATCAATGAAGCCAATGGAAAGCTTGAAAGGGTCTCGCACGTTTCGTGAGAATTGATCGGGTGAATTAATGGTAGAAGGAAACATAACAAATGAATGAATCCAGTCTCTCGGGGCACCGGTAATACAAACGGACGAATGAATGAATCCAATGGAAAGCTTGAGACGATCTCTTGCGGGCCTCCCTAAATTGAACGAGCGAACGAATTAGTTATGGAACAAGCCACTGGAGAGCTCGAAGAGTGTACCTCTCGCGGGACTTCGTTAAGGCAAACGCATCGCCCGCGGCAAAGTCGCCCGGAGCGAACGAACTAGCGTAGCGAGCCGAGGCTTCCGCGCCTACGCGTTCGCCGATACGCGCGCGCGCCAGCATCCGGCGGCGACGGCGGCCTCTAAATGAGCGAGCACAGCCTGCAATCTGTCCTGAGGTAACGAGGGAGCACGCAGTCGAGTTCATCAGGCAAGGACGGCGAAAAGCGTTAATGACGCCAGCGTGAAGGCAAGAGAGAGGAACGCAACCGAGGGAATGCAATCAACGATAGGGGAGAGAGAGAGAGAGAGGAATGACAAGAGAGAGAGAAAAGACAAGAGAGAGAGAAATAGAGAGAGAGGAAAGACAAGAGAGAAATCTAAGGGAGAGAAACCGAAGTGTAGAGCGAGAGAGAGAAAGAGAGAGATAGAGGAAAGACGAGAGAAACCTAAGGGAGAGAAAGCGAAGTGTAGAGAGAGAGAGAGAGAGAAGACAACAGAGAAATCTGAGAGAGAGAAAGCCAAGTGTGTAGAGTTAAGCACGGAGAAGCTGAGAGGCAAGGAAGCGGGTGAAAGGCTGGATACGAGAGGAGGGCAGGGGGAGGGAATATCGGGTTAACGTAGAAAGTGCACAGCGCGGCAGGAAAGCGAGCGAGCAATAGAACCTCTTTTTTTTTTCCGCAGCGCAGTTCTAACGTCGTAGTCGTATCTATTTGCTATACGGTATATATACGCACGTACAACGCGCGGCGCCTGGAGTAATTAGGCACTCCAGCATTGGGGCCTGTATGCAAACGGCGCTAAAGACACGGCGCGCTGCGGCTGCTGCCGCTGCTGCTGCTTTGTATGTACGCCGAGTACGCCCTCTTACCTATTTCTCTTCGTTTTGTTTCTCTCTTTCTCTCTCATTTGTCTGCGCTCCGAGCGCATTCGATGTCTGCAAGTTGCGTGCAGCGCTTTGCAAGTTGTGGCGTGGGGTAATTAAATTCTCGAGCCCGCGCGTGTATGAGAATTACAATCTCTTATATAGATATCCGAGTCTTGGTTGTTTGGTGGGTGGCGGGTTTTTCTGCTGCTTTCTCTTGCAAGGTGTTAGCAGTTGTACATAGACTTTCCGAAATGCACTACCAGTGTAGCCGCGTTGTAGCCAAAATACCGCCGTCTTTTCTTTCTGTCTTGTATTTTTTTCTTTGAGAGAAGGAAGGGCCATCTTGTAGTCTTTGTTCCTTTATACTACAACGAGAGTATAGGCTAAAGCGCGCAGGAATAAAAAGCGAGGCGTTGAACATGCCTTGAGTGAGGCGCGATTCTCGTCTTTTATTACGACAGCAGTCAGAAGCTCCAGACTGGGTTGGATGTGTCCGTCCTTTCCGTTACGCCGTCCTTGTCACGCTGCTGTCATCGTGTGGTCTTTGTAGTGTCGCAGTCGCCACGTCGTCGTCCAGCCTCTTCCAAATCCTGAGCTTCACGCTTGTCATACGGAGAACAGAAAAATAAGCTTTTGGGGACGAAAAACAAACACGTTCGGAGTGTCAACTATAGCCTGAACGCATGCATTACATGTATGTATGTATGTATGTATGTATGTATGTATGTATGTATGTATGTATGTATGTATGTATGTATGTATGTATGTATGTATGTATGTATGTATGTATGTATGTATGTATGTATGTATGTATGTATGTATGTATGTATGTATGTATGTATGTATGTATGTATGTATGTATGTATGTATGTATGTATGTATGTATGTATGTATGTATGTATGTATGTATGTATGTATGTATGTATGTATGTATGTATGTATGTATGTATGTATGTATGTATGTATGTATGTATGTATGTATGTATGTATGTATGTATGTATGTATGTATGTTGTAGCGTTCCTAACTAGAACGGCAACAGAAATGACATCATCTAAGTGAGACGGGTGTCGTCCGCCATTTTATTCCAACTTCTTCCTTCTCACTTCTCCCCTAGCACCTTCCTTCGTCTTCTTTCATGCGTCCAGCGCAGACCGCTTCACTCTTCCGGATTTCTTTTAATTACACCTCCTGGGGTAATACTTGAATACGTTTCCAATAGCGGCGCACTCCGTTTGGCCCGAGGCTCCGGCGTACCAGACATTCTTCAATATTCCATGCTGGCATGCAGTCTTAATAACTTGAAATGGTCCGCAATATTTTGAATTTGAGCGCACAGCTCCTTTCCTTACAAGGACATAGTCTCCAGGCTGTATGTCCGGTATCTCGCTACTGTGCCTTTTATCAAAGTTTCGCTTCATGCGGCGCTTGTAGATCTCCTGTTCTTTGACAGTTTTCCTTACTTCCGCAAGTTCGAGGTTCTCTAGGAGACCTAGCTCACGATCTGCAGGAAGTATGGGCGCTGTACCTGAAGTTACAAAATGAGGGCTGCAGCCTAAACTCGTGGTGTATGATCTGTTGTGATGCTTCACAGCGGCCTCGAGACAGCACTTCCAGCCACCGGCAAAGTCTGGATACATCTTCAGATACTGTTTGATGTCTCGTATGGCACGTTCCGCTAGGCCGTTTGCTGCCGGGTGGTATGGAGAAGAATACCTTATCATGATGCCGTGCTCCTGGGCCCACTTTGATAATTTGGCACTCCGAAAAGCCGGCCCGTTGTCGCAGACGAGCGTCTTTGTGTGTTTAAAACACTCAGCTTTGAGGAGGTCTATTACGCTGTTTGCGTCTTCTTTGCCAGCTTTAGCCGCAATCGTCCGTGTGCACTCATCTATGGAGAGCAAGAAAGCTTGCGTTCGCTTGACTCCTTCCCCCTTCTTTTTGAGCTCCGCGAAGTCCAAATGAATTACTTCGAACGGGATGCTTGAATATTCAGGGTTTGTCATAACGTCTGTCGATTGCTTGAATTTAACTTTGTTCACCTGGCAGAGGTGGCATGTGCGGATGTAATGGCTGATGTCGTTTTTCATGCCCGGCCATGTGAATCTCATGAGCAATTTCTTATAAGTGCGCCAGAAGCCATCATGTCCACCCGATTCAGGGGTGTCGTGGTATAGATGAAGAATCCTTGGAATCATAGTTGGTGGTACGTGATACCTTCCATTGATAAACTGGAGCTCTTCTGTACCTTCCCATAGCTTAATATGATTGATTGTATCTGGATTATTGCTTGATTCCTGTACAAGTAATCTTGATAGTGCGTCAGCGTCAGTGAGGAGTGGGCCAGGACGGTGCGAAATTACGAAATCAAATTGTTGCAGATAGTTCACCCATCTAGCAATGCGGCCTCTTGGCTGGGCCATGCTCAGAAGTTGAGTCAATGCTTGATGGTCCGTGAAAAGTATGAATTTGGCACCTTCCAGGTAAGTACGAAAGTACTGCACAGCTTTTAAGACGGCCAGAGCTTCCTTTTCTGTGGTACAGTAATTGATTTCGGCGGGTTTCAGGGTATAGCTGTAGTACCCCACGACGTAGTGTTTGGTTTGATCAGCTTGTTTGGATGGCTTCTGGTATAGAACTGCACCGGTAGCATAATGTGATGCGTCCGTGTTCAGCACGAAAGGCAAGGAAAAATCCGGTATTCGCAAGATGGGGTCCGACGATATTAGTTTTACAAGCTCACGATAGACAGCTTCGCACTTCTCGTCCCAATGAAAAGGCACGTCTTTCTGAGTTAAACGTGTGAGGCACCTTGTTCTCAGTGCGTAGTCTTTGATAAACGCCCGGAAGTGTCCTGCAAGGCCAAGAAAAACGCGCAGGGAGTGCACATCATAAGGCTTTACCAGCTTGGAGATTCTCTCTACCGATTCTTGCTTGGTGCTTTTAGTCTGTCCATCAAACACCCTGCCAAGAAATACTACGGTATCTTGAAAGAACGCACTTTTCTTGAAGTTGACTTTGAGTTGGGCAAGACTGAGGGCATGAAGAACTTTTGAAAGATGACTACGGTGTTCGTCCTTTGTCTTTGAGTAGATGATGATGTCGTCGATGTACACATTGCAAAATGTGCCCAGGTAAGGTTTCAGAATGTCCGTCATAATCTTCTGAAACCACGCAGGGGAGTTTTTCCAACCAAATGGTAGGCGGTTGTACTCAAACAAGTCAAATGGGGTTATGAACGCGGTGTACTTCTTCGTTTCTTCACTTAATGGAATCTGCCAAAAGCCCTTGCAGAGATCTATTCGTGAAAACCAATGGCAACCACCGGTTTCGTCAATGATGTCGTCGATTCTCGGCATTGGATAAGGTATCAATTCAGTTTGACGATTGAGAGCCCGGTAGTCTGTGCAGAGGCGGAATGTCCCGTCTTCTTTAGGTGCAATAGTGATAGGAGAAGCAAATGGGGATACAGAAGGCCGGATGATACCTGCGTCTAACATTTCTTGCAACTCCTTTTTCAGCCACACCTTTTTATCTCTGGACATATTATAGGGGGTTCTACGAACCACTGTTTTATCTGCGAGCTCGAAAGGAACGACATGGGATTTCATTGCTGGAGGGTAGCTTCCTATGCATATAAGTTCTGGGTACTTAGTCTTGATGTCTTCGTGGTGAAAAATTAGCCTTGATACACTAGGTTCTTCACCAGGGTCTTCTGTTCTTATCGTGTCTTCGGCCATTACCTTGTCATCCCAATAGAGGTTCATCTTAAGTTTTTTCATGTCTGGACGGGACAAAAGAAAATCGTAGGTGACATTGGGAATGGCCAATACGTCACTGGTAATAGCATTTCCTTGAAATTCAATAGCCAGGGTTACCCATTCGCTATGCATGGTCACTGACCCATCATAGGCTTGGACACGCAATGTTCTACCAGCGTGCAGACGACTGGCATCCACTCGAGTCTTGTTGATAATAGATACCGAAGCTCCACTGTCAACGAGAGCCTTCACTTCAATGCCATCTACCTTAATGGGGGCGTACAATAAGCTTGACGACACCAAATATACTGTCTCACTGAAGCTCTTTTTCTGGGGCTTGTGATGCACGGTAGACAGATTATGTGGAAGTAGGTTGCCGTGAACTGCGGTAATTGGTTCTTCACCATCCTCACAGTCATGATTTACGCTTCCCAGAGATTTGTTTATGAAGCTGTGTTCACATTCAGTTGACGGCAACGACTCTAGATTGGAATCAAGTTGCTCTGTTCTACCATCTGGCTGTCTTCTCGATGTAATTCTTGGCACTGAGGTCTGTAGAAAGTTCAGAAGGTCATCAAACGTTCTTGGACCTTTGAGCTGGACATGACTACGGATCTCGATACACAACCCTTGCGTTATCAAAGCTACAACAGCAGAAGACGACAGCTTCGCTTCTGCAGAATACAACAGGCGACGCTTCTCAAGACAGTACTCAAGCAGAGAGCCACCTGTATAACTGAACCGCAGTGCCGCATCCCATCTTTCTACTACGTTGCCTTCGAAAGCCCCTAAAAAGTTGCTTTTCCACAGTTCCCAACATGTTGTTCCATAATCCATGAGTTGCACGTCATACCATTTTCTGGCTATACCGCCCAAATAGCGGCGCATATGCAAAATCTTTGTGTCGTCGGAGTGCCACAGATTCTTGTCACAGGCATACTCGAAAAAACACAGCCAGTAGTGTGCATTTTGCGATTTTCCTTCAAAAACATCTGGTTCAACAATACTTCGTGCTGACTGCTCTCGACTAAGCGCTTGGACGAAAGTTCTCATTATTTCGATCTGTTGTATAATGTTCCTTTGCAGTTCCATAACACTCAAGTCTAGGCTCACCTTCCCGGCAGGCGTTTCCTCTTTGAGGGTGCCACGTCGTATGGGTTCCAGAACGAGTTCGCTCAGTGTCTGCAGTTGTAGATTCACTGTCACCGATCCTGTTTGCACGAGGGCTTGGCGGCTGATTGCAGCTTGTTGCAGTACCACGTTGATCAGCGCGGTAGAACTAACTTCAAGAGAAAGGTCCGTCGCTGGCTCACCGTGCACTTGGTATCGGGTGAACACAACAGACTCTGATGACGCCTGGTCGACGAAAAACGTCACCCGCATCGCTGGTCTTCGAAAACTGTCGGCTGCGCCAAAATGTAGCGTTCCTAACTAGAACGGCAACAGAAATGACATCATCTAAGTGAGACGGGTGTCGTCCGCCATTTTATTCCAACTTCTTCCTTCTCACTTCTCCCCTAGCACCTTCCTTCGTCTTCTTTCATGCGTCCAGCGCAGACGTACGTATGTACGTACGTACGTACGTACGTACATACGTACATACGTACGTACGTACGTACGTACGTACGTACGTACGTACGAGGCATCACGATAGCAAGGCGTATGTTGCTACGCGGCGTTTCTCTTGAAAACCTACCGAGCGCGCCGAGATAACTGCGCGGAAAAAGTAAATGAGATAGAAATCAAAAAACGCGTATAAGTGAATCCTCCTTTTTTTTCAGCAAAAGAAGAAACAAGGAAAAGAAAGAGCGGTTCAAGCTGGGAACAAAATTCGACCGAACTCGTGAGGACGAAACAGGATTACGATTAAAATGAATTACTACGTTCCGGATGAGATGTCGACACAACGACGGAATTAAGGTTAAAAATACACGTATAAAAAGTATATATATATATATATATATATATATATATATATATATATATATATATATATATATGAGATTGGCGGCAGTGGCAGAATGGGCGCCCACTGGCGTTGCAACAGATACGGTGGAAATTTTTTAAAAAGGAGAAATGATGTTCCACATCCATATTTCATGCGGCATGGCCATGCCTATAGACTGGAAACATAATTAATTTATGAGAGGCTGGCGGCACACGCTGCTCTCATTAATGGAAAGGACTTGCATGGATGACGAGGTCAGATTAGGATGGTGTATGCGCGGAAATACTGCGGGAATAGTAGTAAATGGACAGAACCCCCCCCTCCCCCCCTAAAAAAAGATAACTGCGTACATCGGTCATTTTATCGCTTCCGATCACATTTATTACGATACCAGCAGGCTGTCGAAGTGAATATCGCCTGCTTGCTTACTCCTCAAGTGATGCTGATGATGATGATGAAGTAGCCGGTTGCAGACTAGATGCTTCGTACCAAAGCGGTGATAACCTTCTCGGTTCGTGCTGACCAAATAACGTGCTCTGAATTGAATTACACAAGAAATTATGGGGAATAAAATATAAAGCGCTCTGTCTTTATCTTCCTTCCTGTCATTCTTGTATGTATTTTTGCGCTGTGAATTACTTGTTCATGATGATGATGATGATGATGATGATGATGATGATGGGAAATGGACAAATGATGACAAATGGAGATGTGCTGACGATGTGCGGATGGGAGCATGTAAGCGAAATAATTGTGCGAAGTGGAGAAACGACATAAGAGAAATGAAAAGGCACGCTGGCGAAAAATAAGAATAGTATAAAAGTAGTCGGTCTGTAACATCATCATAAAATGGTTATTAGTGAAGAGGAGATCGAAGATGGCTTTAATTAACGCCATCGAGTAAGAAAATCCAATCCAATCTAATCCAATTAAGAACTGGGACATTCAGTTGCATTGAAATGTAAAGCGAGCACAGAAAAAAAAAGTAACGCTAAAGTAAATAACCGTGAATTAATATATGGACGTCGCAGTTCTGGGGGTCCAGTGTTTAATAAATTAAAAGAAGCGCAGGAGCACATAGAAAAGCGAACAAAAAAATCTTTAATTTGGACGTTTCGGCCGGGATCCGGCCTTGATTAAGAGTGCGATAGAGCTCAATTTATACATTTTTCTTCTCGATAACCGTAAGAGCGAAAAAAAAGAAGACTTAAGTACGAACTTGCGCGTACAGAGTGTGGCATTATGAGTGTAAAAAAACAAAAGGGTGCTTAGCCCATGGCCGCAAGCACGCGTGCATTAATTTAGTGGCGTCATGAATACCAGCACGTACATCCACTCATGCCAAAGTCAACGGAAACAACCGTGAATGCAGACTTGGCGTTACAGACAGTGACGTTATAGCGTGATCACAAAATTGCGCATTCATACAGAGGCGTTATGAATTGCAAAAAAAAAGGAAACAAACAACGTGGGTCGCCGCCAGTGGAATGTAGGGGGAGAGTGGTCACGTGATGTTAACAAAGCGCATAACAGAAGAAACACTCTCCTGGCAGCTGCGACCCCTCGCATGCTCTTTGTTGACATGTGACCCCCGCTCTCGCCTACATTCCACTGGCTGCGGCTTCCCTCCCTCGTGGACACGACTGAATGTGCACCTATTCACGTGTGGGTTATTCGCAAACCGCTGCCCACGTTTCTTTTTGTTTGTTTTTTTAATGCGAAAGCATTATGTGCCGCATTAAGCGAAAACTCGGCGTCGTCGTCGCCTAGCAATGCTACAAAAAAAAAAAAGAATGGCCGACAGAGCAAAGCGTAAAAAGTTCTCGGATTGACGTCAGATTTCACGGGGAGGTTCCTGCAATCAAAGTAAATCAGTTGCTTTGTAAAGAAAATTTCGGTTAATTTCGGTGGCATTCGAACCCGGGCATCCGGGGGGCCATACGAGCACGATTCCTGGACGCCATGGTGACTTTTCCTTCTTTTTTTTAAATTTACAGATTGACTGCAAGCGTCAAAGGAGTTTGTGATCACAGATCACGCTCGTTTTTAATGTGTTAAGGTATCCAGCACTGACACCACAGTCAAATTCAAATTCTTTATTTCTGCCGTGTACAAATACAGACAGCGGAGGCGCAGAAAAAGCTGTCAGAAACAGCTTGACAAAGCCGCAGCCCCCTTTCGCTTGGCAGTGGCTTCACAGCAAGGCTTTTAAAACAAAGGTAATTGCAGTCTAATAACACCTATACATAATGAACAAATACAAAAGAAAACATAACAACATTATACAATATTTAGACAATATTCACCACAAAGAAGAATAGAACCTACATGGTAACATACATAGTACGCAAAGCACCGTTTGACGCACTGAAAAGATCAAAATTATTATGTACATAAGCATTTAAGAGGGAAGGAAGAGTGAGTTCAGGGCAATCCATCGTTTTGTACACGTCGCGTACTTTCACAAGCCATTTCCACAAAATGTTCATACACAGATCGGCCTTCAACATCACAGCGTCTGTACGCTGACACACTACACCAGATGGCGCCACGGTGGCTCCACGGTTATGGTTGACTTAAAGTTGCGCCTAGTGCGTGTGTCATCGCGCACGTCACGTCGCAGCCATCTAGATTAGTAAATATGTGGCTTAGTGCTTTTATCGCTGTCACGTGGTGGCGCAGCCAATGGGTGGGAGGTGGCGCCACGTCATGAGTGTATAAAATGACTGTATACAATAAAACGCACTAACGTTCATTCGAACGCCGCCGAGCGGTCCTTCTAATTATGAACACGTCACTTTTCGCGTTAATATTTAGCCTTACTGAGGCGCCGTTAAAACGTACGCGAGAGCGTGGGCAGAGAAAGAACGCGCAGAAGAAAAAAAGAGGGAAAAATAATAATTTCACCGTAAGGACTGTAAAAGCTTTCGCATTCCCACACGTAAGCAATCTTAAGTGTATCTGCCGAATTGTTTTACCCGTTCATAGCGCTTCTGTATGCACGCGCAAGATTGTGGTCGGCTTATGACGTCACTGTATATGTGCACGCAAGTTCGTATGGCTCTGAGTAGTAGCACTGGCTAACATTCCTACGGCTAGATATAGTAAGCGTAAATACCTGAGTTGTGGGTGGTTTGACAGCCGTTGCCGTAGCGCAATTGGTAGTCCAACGCTCGCGTAATGCGGAGGTTGTGGGTTCGGCACCCACCGGCGACACGTTATCCTTTCGTCCACTTTCATTTCCCTCTCCGTATTATATATATATATATATATATATATATATATATATATATATATATATATATATATATATATATTGTCGCGAAGCACTTTGAGCAGGAAGCGTTCGCGACTAGAACGTTGGAGCAGCGAGAGGTAGTGTAGCCGACCGAGCACCGAAACAAGGTTGTTCTTTCTCGTCGTCGTTGTCTCTCTCCTAGCCACAGCCCCACTGCTCCCTATTTTACAGTACAGTTATCTCCCCCGTGGAAAGGAAGCCGTCCCGGTGACCTACGGGTAAGACAGCACAAGCGGATCATAGTAGGGCTTCAGACGCTGGGCATGCACAATTTCGCGTCCACGGCGGCGATGATCCAAAGGTAGCTCGAGGGGTTCCACAATATAGTTGACTGGAGACGTTTGTTTGATCACGCGGTATGGGCCCTGGTACTTCGACGCGAGTTTCGGTGACAGTCCAGTGGTAGAGGCTGGAACCCAAAGCCACACTAGCGAGCCAGGAGCATAGGATACAGGAGCATTGGAACTTTCTCGATGGTGCTTCTGGCGTTGCTGATCTTCTGACGTAAATATACGGGAAAGCTTGCGACACTCTTCTGCGTGTGCAGCAGCTTCGGATAGGGTAGTTGTTTCCGTGGAGTCAGGGCGGTACGGAAGGATAGTATCTATTGTGGAAAAAGGTTCGCGTCCGTACAGGAGAAAGAAGGGCGAAAATCCCGTGGTAGTCTGCGTGGCGGTGTTGTAAGCGTAGGTCAGAAAAGGTAGAACATGGTCCCATTTGGTTTGGTCGGATGCAACGTACATGGCCAGCATGTCACCAAGAGTGCGATTAAAGCGCTCGGTCATGCCATTAGTCTGCGGATGATACGCAGTAGTGGTGCGATGAATGATGCGGCATTCTTTGAGGAGAGCCTCGATGACGTCGGAGAGGAAGACGCGGCCTCTGTCACTGAGTAATTCCCTGGGAGCTCCGTGGCGAAGGATGATGTGGCGCAGGAGAAACCAGGCGACGTCACGTGCAGAAGCGCTGGACAAAGGGGAAGTTTCCGCATAGCGCGTAAGATGGTCGATGGCCACGATTACCCAGCGATTGCCATCCGATGTGGTTGGCAGAGGTCCATAAATGTCGATGCCTACTCGATCAAAAGCTCGTGCTGGGCAAGGCAAAGGCTGCAATGGGGCGGTTGAACGACGAGGGGGATCTTTACGGCGTTGGCAAACCAAACAGGAGCGGACATAATGATGGATGAATCGATACATCCCCCGCCAGTAGTAACGAAGGCGTAGACGCGCGTATGTCTTCAGTACCCCTGCATGCGCGCACTGGGGATCGTCGTGGAACGCTGCGCAAATATCCGAACGCAGGTGTCGCGGGATGACAAGCAACCATTTGCGGCCGTCCGGGAGGTAGTTGCGACGGTACAGGAGCCCGTCGCGAATGGAGAAGTGATGTGCTTGGCGACGTAATGCGCGATTGTTAGTGGGTGTCGATGGGCTGGACAAAAAACGCAGCATGGACACAATCCATGGGTCTTTCTTCTGCTCCAGAAGAATGTCCGTGGCAGCAAGGGAAGACTCGGACAATGAGGCTTTTGGGAAGCTAGCCTCGTCAGTTAGTGGCGAACGAGACAAGGCATCCGCATCCGAATGTTTTCGGCCAGAACGATACACTACGCGAATGTCATACTCCTGCAGTCGAAGGGCCCATCGAGCAAGACGACCGGACGGTTCTTTCAAGGATGACAGCCAGCACAGCGAATGGTGATCAGTTATGACGTCAAACGGGCGGCCATAAAGATACGGACGGAATTTGGTTATGGCCCAAATTATAGCGAGGCATTCCTTTTCTGTGACAGAATAGTTCGATTCAGGTTTAGTGAGTGTACGACTGGCGAAGGCAACGACGTACTCATCGAAGCCAGCCTTTCTCTGAGCGAGAACGGCCCCAAGGCCAACGCCACTGGCATCCGTGTGTATTTCAGTTGGAGCGCTGGGGTCGAAATGGCGCAGGATTGGTGGGGACGTCAAGAGACGACGCAGCTTTGTGAAGGCGGCATCGCAATCCCGTGACCAGGCTGAAAGGTTGTGGCCACCATGAAGAAGCTGCGTCAATGGTGCAATTATAGTGGCAAAATTGCGGATGAAACGGCGAAAGTATGACGCTAATCCAATGAAGCTGCGCAGTTCTTTCAAAGTCGTTGGTCGGGGAAACTGGGCAACAGCTTGTAGTTTCGCCGGATCAGGAAGTACACCTTCTTTCGACACGACATGGCCGAGGATGACCAGCTGCCGCGCAGCGAAGTGACACTTCTTCAAGTTAAGCTGGAGGCCAGCATCGGCGATGCACTTTAGGACGCGTTCAAGTCGAAGTAAGTGGGAAGGAAAGTCCGGTGAAAAGATAACGATGTCGTCCAGATAACACAGGCATATCTGCCATTTGAGGCCGCGCAAGATGTTGTCCATCATTCTTTCAAATGTGGCAGGCGCATTACACAGGCCAAATGGCATCACGGTGAATTCAAATAAACCGTCAGGTGTGATGAAGGCCGTTTTCGGACGGTCTGACTCAGCCACTGGCACTTGCCAGTACCCGGATCGTAAGTCTAAGGATGAGTAGAATTCAGCGCCTTGGAGGCAGTCTAGCGCGTCGTCAATACGGGGTAGCGGATAAACGTCCTTGCGTGTGATCTTATTAAGTCGCCGGTAGTCCACGCAAAAGCGAATTGTGCCATCTTTCTTTTTTACCAGCACTACAGGAGAAGCCCAGGGACTGTGCGAAGGTTGTATGACACCGCGTTGGAGCATGTCTGCAACTTGCTCAGCGATCACGCTACGCTCCGTGGCGGATACACGATACGGCCTGTGGCGTAAAGGCGCATGGTTGCCGGTGTCGATGTGATGGACAACAGTGGAAGTACGGCCTAAGCGAGATTGTTGTAGGTCGAATGACGTGCGAAAGCGGTCTAGAAGATGGACGATCTGGGCGTGCTGCGCTGGAGTGAGGTTGGGATCAATACTCGGGTAAAATGTTGGGTCACACGGCGACGTGGGAGGAGAAACTTGAAGGGCCAGAGCGTCAACCGGAGGAGAAGCCGGGTCGTCAGGCACATCGTAAAGGAAGCTTGGTTCGATTTCGTCGGCATAACCAAGACACTCATTGTGGAGCAGCCTGACAGGGCAAGGAAACAGGTACGATACATAAAGTGCGCTCGAACCTTGTCGAATGGCAAGAAGGGCAAAAGGAAGCAAGAAAGGATGGCGGCGAGCAACAAGCTGAGACGGCGTGAAAAGAACTGTGGAGGCGGAAAACCCAACGCAGGAAACGGGTACAAGTGCGGCAGAGTATGGAGGAATCTCGGTGTCGGCGGTGACGAACACACGACTGGAAGTGCCATCAGTATCTTCAAAAACGTTGGTGCCGAATGGCGACAGCGCGAGTTCAGCACGGGCACAATCTATAACGGCATGATGAGAGGACAGAAAGTCCCATCCTAAAATCATGGCATGGGAGCAGCGAGGCAGTACAACGAACTCAATATGATATAAAACGCCGCTTATAACAACACGCACGGTACACTTCCCTAAGGGTTCAATCGGCGCAGCGCTTGCTGTACGTAATGAAATGGCTGAATAAGTCGTCGCGACCTTTCTAAGGGTAAGACGAAGCTGGTCCGAAATCACTGATATTGCTGCTCCCGTGTCTACAAGCGCATGAACGGCAATGTCTTCTGCATAAACTTCAAGGATGTTCGCAGGAAATAAATGAGGTCTTGAGGAGTTCGCTGAGATCGCAGTTCTTGCCTCTGGAACTGCGGTCCTTAGTTTTCCTCTCGGATAGCTTCAGGACGACGGATAAGCGGCGACAGAGAACGCCGACGGGGAGACGGAGACCGACGGGTATTGAAGGGTCGGGAAAGAGGAGACGAGGCTTCGAAGGGCTGAGCGGCAGTAGCTGAATGGGACGGAGAGTCGAAACCGGTACTTTGGGCCCTCGGAGAATCCGAAGGATACCATGCACGCCGGCAGCAAAGCCGTGCTACATGCCCAGGTAGGCCGCACGAATAACAGATAGGCCGATTGTCATGGGTGCGCCATGGATTGAGAACAGCGGGCGTAGACTGTCGGAAATATTGGCGAGGTGGGCGCACGGGCTGCTGTGGCGGCCAGTAGCTGCTTGGGGGGGCAGGAGAATATGTTGCAGCTGCTTGCGGAGGTGAGGGAAAGGCGCTGGCAAGTCTGGATTGATTACCTGCAGAAGGAGGCCTTGGATTGGCGACAACGGCAGCGTACGTAAGTGGCACAGGCGTAGGAGGCGGTTGATGAGCAAGTGGCACTGCGTTAGCGACTTGTTCTTGTATCAGGTGACGGAGATCTGGAGACAAGCGCGGCTCTGAGGCTGGAGCGACTGGCAGAAGAGAGAGTTGGCGCGCCTCTTCTTCTCGTACAAATTGCTTGATGTTGTCGAAAAGTTCTGAACTGCAAGGAGCAGAAGTGACGCCATCACTCAGAGCTGAAAGCGCGACGTCCGGAGCGAGAGCTCGGCGCGTAGAAAGCCGCTGTTTGCGCAGCTCCTCATAGCTCTGGCAAAGCGCTATGATGTCGTTGACCGTCTGAGGATTCCTTGCCAAGAGCATTTGGAAGGCGTCGTCTTCGATGCCTTTCAAGATGTTCTTGACCTTGCCATCTTCGGTCATATCAGGGTCTATACGCCGGCAGATGTCAACTACATCTTCAATGTAGCTCGTAAAAGTTTCGCCCTTTTGTTGGGCACGACAGCGAAGCTGTTGTTCAGCCCGAAGTTTGCGCACAGCAGGGCGACCGAATACTTCTTGAAGTGCCGTTCGGAATGCTGACCAGGTGGAAAAGTCAGCCTCATGGTTGCGGAACCAAAGATGGGCGACCCCGGAAAGGTAGAAAGGGACGTAGCCAAGCTTGTCAGCATCAGACCATTTGTTGTGGGCACTCACTCGGTTGTATGATGAGAGCCAGTCCTCTACGTCATGATCGTCAGTTCCATTGAATATGGGAGGATCCCGTTGGCGTGGCGCACCAGGACAGATGACTGGAGGCGGAGCCATGGGTGGCGCGGTAGGGCTAGGCTCCTTAGGCATGGGAGATGTGACAGGGATCGTCCGGCTGCGGAGTTCCAGGTTGGCAATAAGTCCAGCACCTTCCACCAAATGTCGCGAAGCACTTTGAGCAGGAAGCGTTCGCGACTAGAACGTTGGAGCAGCGAGAGGTAGTGTAGCCGACCGAGCACCGAAACAAGGTTGTTCTTTCTCGTCGTCGTTGTCTCTCTCCTAGCCACAGCCCCACTGCTCCCTATTTTACAGTACAATATATATATATATATATATATATATATATATATATATATATATATATATATATATATATATATTGTAACGAAGAAGAGTAGCCGCCTGCGCCACAGCACCATCGCTACCGGCATGAGCTCGTGGTTGCTGTCTTTCGCCGAACGCTTGTGACAGCTACCCGTTCGCGCCCGTTGCTAATAAATCTCTTAGCAAGTGGTGGACGTGCTGGGACTGGGTTTGGGACCAGTGGGACCAGTGAGTGGACTCACTCACTGGGTTTCGACCACCCTGGAACTTCGGAGTCGCACTCTACCCCCCATCATGCCCGACGACGCACGCACTCCTCCAGCTCCTCCAACGGCGCCGGCCACCTTGGTTTGTGCCGGTGCCTTGCGTCAGCGAGATCCCCCTATCTTCTCCGGCACAGATGACAAAGACGTTGAAGATTGGATCTCGTCTTATGAGCGAGTGAGTGCCCATAACCAGTGGGACGACGTTACCAAGTTGAGAAACGTCGCCTTTTATCTTACGGACGTTGCGAAACTATGGTTTCTCAACCATGAAGCATACCTCACTTCGTGGTTGGTCTTCAAGACCAACTTTACCCAAGTTTTTGGTCGGCCTGCAGTAAGAAAGCTTCGTGCAGAACAACGTTTGCGCACACGTTCCCAAGAGACCGGAGAAAACTTCACGAGCTACATTGAGGACATTGTCGACCTTTGCAAACGGGTGAATGCGTCAATGTCAGAGGAGGAGAAGATCAAACATATAATGAAGGATATTCAGGACGACGCATTTCAAATGTTATTATCGAAGAGTCCTCACTCTGTCGCTGAAGTCATCGAATTGTGCCAGAGTTACGACGAGTTGCGCAGGCAACGGCTTCACACCCGACGTCCCACCCCGCCCGCCGACTCTCTATCCAGCCTTGGGGTCGACGACTACAACCATGCTACTCTCTTCATCAAAATCCAGGAATTCGTTCGCGCAGAGGTCGCCCGCCAGCTATCGTTGATATCTTCTGTCCAAGAACCACCCCCTGCTTTGCATCCTACGATCCGCGACTTCATTCAAGAACAAGTCTCTCAAGCCGTTCCTCCAGCCGTTGAGCAGCCACCAGTCACGGCTCCTCTCACTTACGCTGAAGCAGTTTCCCGATCTCGTCCACAAGCGCCCCTGCCGCCCTCTATGCATCGACCACCGACATTTTTGCCGCCATCTATGCCGCTTCACGACCGCCGGCATTTTCCTCCTATGCCGCTGCCCGACCGACAGCCTTTTCCGAATCCTCAACCGCGACTCGGACCTTACCCCCACCAGTGGCGCACCTTCGATGACCGCTCAATATGTTTTGCTTGCGGTGGTGCTGGTCACGTGGCGCGCCATTGTCGTCGTGGCATGCCTCCTCTTCAGAACATCCGGCGGGCGCCACCTTTCCCCGCTCCGTTTTCCTCGTCGCCTTCCAGCCTTCCTACTTCTTCCTTTTCCCCTGACCGCCCAACCGCCTCTGCTCGCCGCTCACCATCTCCCCGCCGTCGCTCGCTTTCTCCGATGCGGCGTCGTCCCGTGTCCACCGAGCAGGAAAACTGATGGCCGCAGTTCCCGAGGCACGAACTGCGTCCACGTCGCAATGCCCAAGTCCTCGTCCCTCTCCAGCCAACGTCATCGAAGTCTCTGTCGAAGGAATCGCCGTCCTGGCGCTTGTAGATACAGGAGCCGCCGTATCCGTAATTTCCGCCGAACTCTGCCGCACACTACGAAAGGTTTTGACGCCTCTCTCCAACTTCTCCCTTCGAACCGCGAACGCTCAAAATATAACGCCTCTCGCTGCCTGTACTGCTCGCGTCTTCATTCAAGGTCTACTGTATACCGTCGAATTCGTCGTGTTGCCCACTTGTTCCCATGACATCATATTAGGCTGGGACTTCCTTGCAAATAATAACGCCGTTATTGACTGTTGTCACGCCGAACTCGAACTTTCTGCACTTCCAGACGTCGAGCCTATCGACAACGACCCTTCCAGTGTTAAACTGTTTGTTTCCGAAGACAATTCCGTCCCTCCACGCTCTTCCCTGCTTGTGCCTGTGTCGTGCGCCGCTATTTCTGATGCCACTGTTTTCTTTACGCCCTCTGAGCTGTTCATTCGCCGCCGATGTTCTCCGCTGCCCTTTGCTCTCTTTACTCTTCGCAATGGCGTCACGAAAATGGTCGTCGACAATCCCACAGCCTGCCCTTTAGCTTTATCTCATGGTGAATGCCTAGGCCTTGTTCAACCAGTCGACACCTTTTGCATCTTTGACACTCCTGCCGTTTCTACTTCTGCGGGCCTTGGCGCACTTACTTGTGACTCTGCGGTTGATCAGTCACTCCTCGACGCTTTCCACTGCTCCATCGACGATGGCACGTCATCTTCAGAACGAAGCCAGCTTATTGCTATCCTGCAGAGGTTCCGCGCTTCTTTCGACAGCCATGCTTCCGGTTTGGGCCGCACATCGACCGTTTTTCACCAAATAGATAGCGGCAGTCACGCACCTTTACGGCAGCGCCCTTACCGAGTTTCCGCCTCTGAGCGCCGTGTCATTGACCACCAGGTTGCTGACATGCTCAAGCGTGGCGTTGTGCAGCCTTCCAACAGTCCCTGGGCATCACCGGTCGTCCTCGTTAAGAAAAAGGATGGCTCTATTCGATTCTGCGTCGACTACCGACGTCTGAACAAGATAACGCGCAAGGACGTTTACCCGTTACCGCGCATCGACGACGCCCTCGACTGTTTGCAGGGAGCTGAATTCTTTTCTTCGCTGGATTTACGTTCCGGATACTGGCAAGTCCCCTTGGCACCATCTGATCGACCTAAAACAGCATTTGTGACACCTGACGGATTGTACGAATTCATCGTAATGCCTTTCGGCCTGTGCAATGCTCCCGCCACTTTTGAGAGAATGATGGATAATATTTTACGCGGCCTCAAATGGAACACATGTTTATGCTACCTGGATGACGTAGTTGTCTTTTCCGCTGATTTCCAAACCCATCTCAGCCGTCTCGAGCAAGTTCTCAAATGCCTTACTGTCGCGGAACTTCAACTTAACTTAAAAAAAAATGTCGTTTTGGTGCCCGAAAGCTCCCTATTCTTGGCCATGTTGTATCACGAGACGGCGTCCTTCCGGATCCAACCAAGCTCCGCGCTGTCACCGACTTTCCGCAACCAAAGAAGTTAAAAGAGCTTCAAAGTTTTCTTGGTTTATGCTCATACTTCCGACGTTTCATTCGAAATTTCGCTTCCATAAGTGCACCCCTGACAGCCCTTCTAAGTGGCGACAAAGAACTTTCCGCTTGGTCGCCCGCCTGTGATGACGCCTTCACGAAATTACGCCGCCTGCTAACCTCGCCACCTATCCTCCGCCACTTCGATCCTGCAGCGCCCACAGAGGTCCACACCGATGCCAGCGGCATCGGACTTGGCGCCGTACTCGCACAACGAAAAGCGGGCTTTGATGAATATGTCGTTGCCTACGCGAGCCGAACTCTGACAAAGGCCGAGGCTAATTACTCTGTTACAGAGAAAGAGTGTTTAGCCATTATTTGGGCCCTTGGAAAATTCCGTCCTTATTTGTATGGTCACCCTTTCGATGTCATCACTGACCATCACGCCCTTTGTTGGCTGTCTACCCTTAAGGACCCATCTGGCCGACTTGCTCGCTGGGCCCTTAAGCTACAGGAGTACGACATCCGCGTCCTCTACCGTTCCGGCCGCAAACACACGGACGCTGACGCCCTTTCTCGCTCACCGGTCTCCGCTGACTGCGCTTGCCTATCCGCCCTTGAGCCCACAGTTCCATCTCATGCACTGCGCAACATGCCGTCGGAGCAGCGCAAGGATCCCTGGATCAGTGCTCTCATCAGCATCCTTTCTGATCCATCCACCTCATCTCCATCGCGCGCTCTTCGCCGCCAGGCTACCCACTTCTGCATTCGCGACGGCCTTCTTTATCGTCGTAATTACCTCTCTGACGGTCGCAAGTGGCTTCTCGTGATACCCCGCCATCTCCGTGACCTTATCTGCGACGCTTTCCACGCAGACCCTCAGTGCGCACATGCCGGCCTCTTCAAGACCTATGCTCGACTACGCATCCGATTTTATTGGCGAGGCATGTATAACTACGTCAGAAAGTTCATTCGCTCCTGCGCTCCGTGCCAACGCCGAAAATTACCTCCCGGACAAGTCTACCCGTCACAACCCCTTCCCTGCCCTCGTCGGCCTTTTGATCGTGTTGGCATAGACATCTACGGACCGCTACCCTCCACACCAGCAGGCAACCGCTGGATTATTGTTGCAGTGGATCACTTAACCCGCTATGCTGAAACAGCTGCTCTGCCGACTGCCACCGCCCGCGACGTTGCATCGTTCCTATTACGACATTTCGTTCTTCGCCACGGTGCCCCTCGCGAACTTCTGAGCGACAGAGGCCGCGCCTTTCCGATGCTTTGAAGGCACTACTCGACGAATGCCGAATCGTTCACCGCACCAGTACAGCGTACCATCCGCAAACTAACGGCATGACCGAGCGCTTCAACCGTACTCTTGGCGATATGCTCTCCATTCAAACTGGGACCAAGTTCTCCCTTTCGTGACGTATGCGTACAATACTGCGACCCAGGCAACTACTGGTTTTTCCCCTTACTTTCTCCTATACGGACGAGAACCTTCTACTACTCTCGATACTATTCTGTCATATACACCTGACGCGTCCGAAAGTACTCCGCTATCTGAAACTGCTCGTCATGCTGAGGAATGCCGCCAGCTTGCCCGCTCTTTTTCCACCGAGGACCAGTGGCAGCAGCAATCCCGTCAACCTGCCGGCCGTTCTGCACCAACTTTTTTGCCTGGCTCTCTCGTATGGCTTCGGGTACCCGCTACTACACCCGGCCTCTCCTCAAAACTTGTCGCAAAGTACCTAGGACCCTACCGCGTTCTCGAGCAAACGTCCTCCGTCAATTACATCGTAGAGCCCCTCACGCCATCGACGGACCTACGCCATCGCGGCCGCGAACTTGTCCACGTCTCTCGCCTTAAGCCGTACTACGACCCAATAGTAGTCTCTTCGCCTTGAGCCGCCAGGATGGCGCCTTTTTCTGCTGAGGGCGATTGTAACGAAGAAGAGTAGCCGCCTGCGCCACAGCACCATCGCTACCGGCATGAGCTCGTGGTTGCTGTCTTTCGCCGAACGCTTGTGACAGCTACCCGTTCGCGCCCGTTGCTAATAAATCTCTTAGCAATATATATATATATATATATATAAATAAACATTTGTGAATACGAGTCTGTTTGAGCGGGAAGCATATGTTGCGAGTAAACGCGTTGAAGCTTGTTCAGTTGTAATCAAATGACTTGGTTTCATTGAAAAGGTGCTATTAGAAAACAGCAGAAGATAAATAAATAAACACTCGCAGTGAGGGCGTTACTTGCTTTGTCTGCGTCTTTTGTGACGTTTCGTTGCGCGTGCTGCCAGTCGTACTTTCTGTTTGACGTATTTCTTGTCGCACCGTACACTGCTTCTTGCAGGGAAAGAAAAAAAAACTACGTTAAAAGTGACGTATTTGTGTTTTTTCTCTTTCTCGCAGGCGTCCCCCGACATGCCTCCGCGACGGATTGGGCTTAGCGGAGCCTTGGTAAGTCCACCGGAATTCCTCCTCGCGTGCCCGTAATCCCTTGCCAGTCGTGTTTCGGGCTGGTCGGAGCGTTTTTTCGATTCCGACACTCCCGATCTTTAGGCACGTGCCTCGAAGTCCGGGTGCGCCTATACATTACTCGAAGTGTGCAAGAGGAAGAACTTGAAAGAAGAAATCCAAAGCTGAGTTTTATTAGTTTAAAGATTCTACGGTATCGCGCCGCAAGAACCGCTATTTCATTATGAGTACGTGGGGGGACTCCAAGTTAATTTTGACCACTTGGAGTTCTTTAACGTGCAACCAATGCATGGTAGGTGGCCGTTCTTGCGTTTCGCCCTTCGAAATCGGACTGCGAAAGGGTGACCGTGGCGTCATGTGATTAAGTTTTATTTAGATTAAACGTGTGTTCAGTTTGCGTTCAGCTGCAGCGCCCGTCGGCGCAGCCCACGGGCCAATCGCGGGAGGCGAAACTGAACGCAAAATGAAGGCGCGCTTCGAACAACGATCTCCGGGTGCGATCGGAGATCGTTCATCGTGGCGTCGCGATACGCTGACTGCTCCCGTTATTGCGAGGTCCGTGGCTCCAAACGCTACTGCAACCCGAAGAAACTCACGCGGCGTGCTCTCGTTCGCTTTTTTTGCGGGCAACGTCATCTTACGCAGCCAATAGTCGCTACACAACGTTCGCCAACTTTGTTCCGAGTCGGGACACCGCGATAATGTCGGTGACGCCCAGGTCCTGCACATTTCAAAACAAAGTGCAACGAATCATATCATTCTATGCGTTTCCCTACCTTCATATACATTGCTTGAATGTTATCCCTTCGTGCGCGAGAAGCTCGTGATAGTATTTCTACAACTTGGATGTATGTCTTTAGCATCGTGCGATGACTGTATTTCAGGTCTCTTTACAGCCGTCTTACATATCCACCCCTCGCAATTTATTGCTCCATCGAAAACTTATGATCGCTCAGTTGCGGGGCGCTCGATCTTCGGCCAGACCTGACTTTTGCGTCGATCGATCGATCGACCAATCAATCAATCAATCAATCAATCAATCAATCAATCAATCAATCAATCAATCAATCAATCAATCAATCAATCAATCAATCAAGCAGTCAGTCAGTCAGTGAATCAATCAATCAATCAATCAGTCAGTCAGTCAGTCAATCAAGTAGTCAGTCAATCAATCAATCAATCAGTCAGTCAGTCAAGTAGTCAATCAATCAATCAATCAATCAATCAATCAATCAATCAATAAATAAATAAATAAATAAATAAATAAATAAATAAATCAATCAATCAATCAATCAATCAATCAATCAATCAATCAATCAATCAATCAATCAATCAATCAACGCGCGCAGGCGTTCTGAACGTAACTTTCTGGCAAACTGGCAACGTTGGCAGTGCTTTTCGGCGCGCTGCAGCCTACTCGCAGAGAACGAGCTCAGCCCGGAAAAAAAAAAAAGAAACACGACTACCGCCTCGTTCATTGCGTCACCATCGAGTGGCACGTTCGATGCGCGCCCTGGCAGGGCGGCTTCCCTCCCGGAGATACATGCGTTGTCTCCGAGCCGGAGGGCCCCATTCGAGCCACGCATCGGCGTTTGCGTCGGCTCACCTCATCGCTTAATGCGAAAGCCGGCAAACACGAAGTCGCAGCGATTCGCAGCCCCGGACGATGAAGAGCGTGGGTGGAGTCGAAACGCGAGGAACCGGAGAAAGAAAAAAAAAAGAAAGAGAGGAGGAAACAACAGAAGAAGGACGGGAAGGAGAAGATGGATTCGCTCGATTTCCTTGCGCGCGCATTGCGCAATCGGCGCACTTTGGGAGACGCCGGAGACGGCGGTCGGTGAACGATTCGAAGCCCGTCCTTACGTAAAAGAGGCGCGAAAGCACAGTCCGTTGGATTCGAGGAGATCTCGGTCGATCGGAACTCGTCCCAGCCGTTGGCGAATAACACAGGGGGAAAAAAAAAGAAGAAGAAAGAAAGGAAAAAGCCTCTCCGTACGTCGTTGTGGGCAAAGCCTGCTTGCTGACTCGGGTGGTGTTTCTGTGTCTATGAATGCAGTAAGTATGGCGCAGAAGATTGCTGCTTTGATATCGCGGGTTCGAGAAGACAGGAAAAAAAAAAGAAGCCCTTGCGAAACGCGCGAAGGCATTAAGTCCGTTGGTCCATCTGTCTGTCTGACTTGACTTGGCTTGTCTGACTGAGCTGTCTCTAAGGCGACGAGAATAGCGCTACTGAAACGCTTATGACATACTCCGTGAAAAACGCATGACATCCTCGGCTAATTCACCCCGGTGTGCTACTCTGTACGTTGTCAAAGGGCGCCGTCTCTTCAGCTGGGATTGGACCTGAGGACTGCTACGGTGTCTCTGATTGGCTCAAAAAGCCGCCGTTACAGAAGTCGACAATATGTGTGACTTGTCGAATATGTGTGACAATAGTCGAATATGTGTGACAGCCGATAAAAACCACTCTGTGGAAGGGACGTCGAAACTGTCGGTGTTGTGCTTTTAATAAACAACCCTTAATAATTGGCAACGTACGTACAGAAGCCTGCTTACGTTGCGAACAACCTGTATGCGAACATTGTCTTTTACCAGTTGCGAAAAAAAAGCTGTTCATTACTCGAAAAGCATTCGATATTCGATTCTCTGGAGAGACTGTTCGATCTATCACGAAAACAATGATTCGCACACCGCTGTACCCTATGGGTGTAAAGTCGTCGCTATTTTTTAACTTGTCGATCCTCCCACGTATGCAGTTTTCCTATATTCGCAGGCGCAGACGAATGCAGACGAACCATTCG
Organism: Dermacentor albipictus; assembly: GCF_038994185.2. NCBI lineage: Eukaryota > Metazoa > Arthropoda > Arachnida > Ixodida > Ixodidae > Dermacentor > Dermacentor albipictus. The sequence continues at coordinate 1,567,163 of NW_027225594.1, forward strand.
CAGACGAACTATTCGCAGACGCAGACGAACCATTCGCAGACGAATGGTTTCCTCGCTAAAGGTGAGAGTTCGAGGTTAACTGGTCGCGAGGCACGTCCGGCATTTTTCTCGTGCCTTCGCTCGTTTCCAATCGCTTTTCAACGTCTCGTCCACTGGTGCCTCTGTCTTCTGTATTTGTTCTTTTTTTCTCTCTTTGCTCCCTTGAGTTCCGCTTCATGGTCGATGAGTCCTCCAATCGTCACCTGTCGTCGAGGAAGTCTCCTTTCGACACGCTTTTTCAAAAAAGTCATCTCATTCGTGGTCCCGTTGAGCGCTGCAGAATGGCTCGCTTCAAGGCCGTCGTATAGGCTGCTGTAAGACGAAGGTGGGCAAGTAGTGGCTGTCAGGACAGCCTCAGAATACAGGGTGTTTCAGCGAACACTTTCAAAATTTTTTGAAGGTTGCCTGTGGCAGATAGCTCCATTCCAGTTTATGAGCCGGTCTACCCGAAGCGGCGGACACTACTTGCACAAAAAAAAAAAATTGAAATGCAAAATCGCGGGCAACCTTTAAAGATTTTTGAAAGTGTTCGCTGAAACACTCTGTATATATATACATATATATCTTCGCAGATGTATGTCAATCCCGGTAACTGATAAAAGAAGGCGAAGCTGTATAAGCGAGTTTTCACACCCTTCCTCGGAAGTACTAGATTAGATGCTTTAAACATATCGTCTACGGCAATAATGAAAATGCAGGCATCAACTCCGAAGGATACATGAATACCTTAAGGTGCTTACGGGACGCATTGATGTACTCATTACGAGAAAATGCAAATCGAACCATCGGCGCATTTCGCTGCTGATGTTAAGTAACCGCTACTCGAAACTTGTTCTATAAGCACAGAGTCTCTGTAACAAAGGGTTATGCTTTATGTACTGCCCGACTTCAATTCTTCAAGTACAAAGTGTCCCCTAAATTAATTATCGTAAGCCCGATCAGTGAAATTTAGGAAGGAAGGAAGAAAAAAGTGGAGAAGGAAAGGCAGGGAGGTTAACCAGTTTAGCTTAACCGGTTTGCTACCCTACACATGGGAGACGGATGGGGGCGATGACAGATGGGAAGGGGAATAGAGAGAGAGAGCACATAGCACAGCACACACACATCGTCCGTTAGAATCCATCAATCTGGCATGGTACGTGATATCACAGTCACAGCCGCCTGTCCAGTAACGTCTCTTTCAAAAACCGAAGTAGTCCCTAGTGAAATTTAGGTAATAATTGTAATTATAACAGATATCGCGCAAGTTCTCACGCCAGTCACTGCTAAAGGCTTGGCCCGCAAGGAGTCATCGTTTCGTCACAACTCCCCTGCCTGTACTTTAGCAATCTGAAACAGTCGTCGCAGAAACACGTAGCATGGAAACACCGCGGTGTTCGTATACGTACCACGCAGGGCACTGCACTTCGTGTCCGCCACTTGTAGCGCGAGTGAAGCATGTATATTTGTAGCGACCGCCCGCCACTGTGATTTGTCCCCCGCTTCTGTGAAATCCAGTTACGTCGCTTGGCCTCCACGTGGGGGTCATTGCCCCACTGCTCTTTCTCGGGTAGCGAGGTGGCTGCCCGAAAGGGCGCCAAAACTGCCACTCGGCAAACTCGCTTTTGCTGTGGATTAAAGTCACTGCTAAAGGCTTAGCCCGCAAGAAGTCACCGTTTCGTCACAACTCCCCTGCCTGTACTTTAGCAATCTGAAACAGTCGTCGCAGAAACACGTAGCATGGGAACACTGCGGTGTTCCTATGTGCCACGCAGCGCACTGCACTACGTTTCGTGTCCGCCACTTGTAGCGCGAGCGACGACTGTTTCAGATTGCTAAAATACAGGCAGAAGAGTTGTGACGAAACGATGACTTCTTGCGGGCGAAGCCTTTAGCAGTGGTTGACGTGAGAACTTGCGCGACATCTGCTATAATTACAATTATTACATAAATTTCACTGATCGGCCCTATGATAATCGTTGTTCTCAACCTGTCGAAACGTGTATTACTTGATCAAAAATATCGTACAGCGCGAAGGACAAGGGCAGCGATAGACGACATACACAGCGCTGTACGTTATTTTTGATCATGAATTACCAACTAGCCCAAGCAACCACCCTAGTGTATTACTTGCCTTCCCTGAACCACCCGCCGTAGTTGCTCAGTGGCTATGGTGTTGAGCTGCTGAGCACGAGGTCGCGGGGCCGAATCCCGGCCACGGCGGCCGCATATCGATGGGGGCAAAATGCGAAAACACCCGTTTGTTTAGATTTAGGTGCACGTTAAAGAATCCCAGGTGGTCTAAATTTCCGGAGTCCTCCACTACGGCGTGCCTCATAATCAGAAAGTGGCTTTAGCACGCAAAACCCCATAATTAAATTTTTTTTCCTCCGATAAACCGAGCTCCCAACATATTCAAGCCTCATCACAGCTCGAGCGGGGCTCTTGAGATCTTAAAGTACTCCCGGTTCCTCCTTTCTTAAAAATAATTTTTCGTTTTTCTTTCCACACCTCCCTCCTCTTCTCGCTCCCCTTCGACGCTCTGCCGCCTCAGCCGTTATACTCTGCGCAGTTTTGTGATCGATCACTCCGCCACGCTTTGGATGGGCGCTGGAAGCGAAGGGAGTGCGCTGGCGGAATCGAGGGGCTCGGGCGAGCTGCCCGCGGCGTTCCTGCTCGAACACCTTGCTTACGCTCCCTCCATTCTTATCCATCCTCGAGTCCTCTTCCTCCCTCATCCCGTTCTTTGTAGGGCTTGACTTTCCAGTCGGACGCTTCTTTTGTGCCGTCTCGTGTGGAGCCCGCCGGTGCTTCGAATAGGGTTGAGCGAACGCGCGCGCGTGTGTGTGTGTGTGTGCGTGTGTGTGTGTGTGTGTTTGTGTGTGTGTGTGTTTGTGTGTTTGTGTGTGTGTGTGTGTTCGAGCGTGTTTGCGGACAAACAAACACGCTCACAAACAAACCTACAAACAGGACAAAACAGCAAGGTACAAGTGCGCTGACTACCAACTTGAAAGTTTATTTCGTGAAAGGTGCCTTGTGTACCAAGTGGCTGACCTAGTCGCGTTATTCAATCATCATCATCTTCACCATCATCGTCGTCGTCGTTCGTGTCACACTATTAGGCCACCGGTTAATTCTGCGGAATCCCGCAGAACTGAATACCTCAAACTGAAACTGTACGCTTGGTTAATTTGCGGCTTCGTGTGGTACCCTATTGAGGAATATGAAGTAAAAAACGACGCTTGTTTTTTTAGGAGGCCGTATAGTAGTGGCTTAACGCGCAGAACCCACATAAAGAAGTGTTCACTGAGACTATAGGCTTTAAACGGGAAAGCTACTCGCTGCACGTCAACACGTGATATTCTAGTCCACAGATCAGGAGTAAATGTAGCTTTGAATTAATTCGGCGTTTCCTGTCACATTTCTAGCAATACTTCGTCAGAAATTTGGGTCCCTCTCTCCAGTTGTAATCGTCGCTATTATTTTTTTCTACACACGCTGCATTGGGCCCGTTTCTCCATTTCCAGTGACATAACTATACAGCGCGCGGTTCAGGATCAAGCGAGCGCACGCGCGTTTTTTTTGCGTTGTGACGTCTTGGTGGCGAGGGCGTTCTGGAGGATCGCGAGTGAGAAGAGGTGAGGGCGGCGGTCGAGGGGAAGAACCGTGCGTTACGCTGTGCTTCACTTCGTCGCTAGAGCGGCGTTTCGAATGGCGCACGTTTTAATTAAGCGATTCGCGAGAATTTCGAAAAGGACGTGAAAGAGCACCCGATGAAGGGGGGGGGGGGGGTAGCGCACCCACGTGTTAACGGCGGGGTGCACGAAAACGTGGCGCCGAGGGTGGTTTGACGCGGTAGGCTTCACTGCAGTACGGCGCTGCATGCAAGAGAAGTGTGAGTGCGCAACGATGGAAGGGGCATACAGAAGAGTACAGGCTTGGGCTGGTTGATAAATACATAGTTACAATAGCGTTTGTCCTGTCTAGTCTTTGTCGATCGTACTTGCCGCGCTACGCTCCTAGTGTAGCTATGGGCATACAGGCCCTGTTAAAAACAGACTGCTGTACCTTGGCTTCTAAGTGATACGTCCGAAAAAAAAGAATAAGAGGGAGAAAATTGGCTCCGCTCTTCTTTTTTTTTTTACCTTTCCTCCGTCGCCATTTATTGCACGCCGCCTCGGCCTTTTCTCTGGAAAGCGCACGCTTATGGAAATCGACCTAAGTGGCGACGGAACGATAACACTATTTCATTTCGTCATGGTTTAAACATGAGCTAGATCCCTCCACTTTGTCCTCTGTTTAGCGTATTTTTTTTTTCGCTTCCAACGTATTAATTTTCGGGGATTCCGTGTCTCGGTGCGTTCCCTTGTTTCAGGTGGGACGCGTTCGAGAGAGAGAGACAAAAAAATATAAGTGAGTTAAGCTTGCTCGGTTCCAATCTTTCGCAAAGCGCCGGTCCGAAGGTATATTGAAAGCCGCTTGCTCAAGATTAGGAGCTCGTGCCGGACCACCAAGCGCCTCGGGGTTTTAAAACGTTAAGCCGGGGCCCCCGAGTATTACGTAATCTTCGTTACAATATCAACGCGTTCGTCGTTGGTTATATTGCGGTCTACGCCATCAGGGGGCGTGCGTGGCGCACGCCTCGCGACAGGGCGATAGCGACCCATCGACCTCCGCCTAGGGGCGTAATATATATATATATATATATATATATATATATATATACGGAGAAGATAAAGATCTCAACGAAGGTGAAATTTATCTAGCTGTCGAAAGGCGTGCGCTTACCAGATATGTCACGTTGGCGCCGCGCTGAAGAGCCCGACCCTTGACCTGGAACTCCGAGCTGTCGCGCTTCTTTGTTTTCGTAGTGCCGCCGATTGCATAACAAGCGATTTCGAAGAAAACTTTCAACTGAAGAAGCCTTCTTTGGCATCTGCGCGGGGGGGGGGGGGGAGGGTTGCGCGTGCGAGAGAGCGATAAGGAGAGTTGATGCGGCGGTATCGACGACTCTTCAGGTGTCCGCGCAAGCTGCAACATGTCGCCGAGGAAAAGTGATTGCGGACTTCTGAGATAAAAGTCGAATGTAATGAGGTGAACTTCTGAGAAGGCGTCGTTTTTCTTCGTTTTTTTCCTTTGCGAATGCGCGCTTACCTCCCCCTTCGTTGGTTTTACTGTGCTTCTACGAAGATGCTGGTCGTGCATCGATCTGTTGCTTGCCGGGAAGCCGGCAAGCTTTCTTGCGAAAGAAACCACTCGAAACAAACAAACGAACAAGCAAACGAAGAGGCAATGCTTTAAAAGAAAGCGCACGATTTGCCACGCGGTGTAAATAAATTCGCGCAGTGCTTCGCGACCAAGCTGCGTAACTGGCCTGTGGAACTTACCCACCTTAATTAACTCTTGGTAATCTGTGGGCTGGCCGCTACGAGATGGCGCCAGAGTGAGTGAGTGAGTGAGTGAGTGAGTGAAATAACTTTATTTTGTCCACTAGAGACGTAAGCAAACGCCACGCCACCTGGCTAGGCCCACTCGGGGACCATCAGGTGGAACCTGACGGCCCTGTCACGAGCCCTCTGGACCGCCAGGGTTTGAGAGGTCTGATCCTGGGCCCTAATCAGCTTCTTCATTTCCTCTTGAGTGAAAGGAGGACCGGCAGAGGCGCAGCCCCACAGGACATGCTCGAAGTCCGCATAGTCACCACACAGAGGGCAATCCGGGCTTGGGAACCGGTCGGGGTACATTGTGTGTAGCGCTGCGGGGCTCGGGTAAGTGCTTGTTTGCAGTAGTCTGAGAGTGACTGCCTGGGCCCTGCACAGCGAGGAGTGCGGCGAAGGTAGGACTCTTCTTGACAGATAATTGTATTTGCATATTTCGTTGTACGAGCAGAGAGGCTCGGGTCGCCCAGGAGAGGACACGTTGCCCAGCGCACGGTCAGTCAAACCTCGTGCAGCCGAGTGCGCCTCCTCGTTGGGGTTGATCAAGGCACCCTCAATGGTTCCAAGGTGCGCAGGGAACCAGGCCAAAGAGTGATGTTTTATGTCTTTGGCACTTTGGATGATACGTAGGGCCTGGGGAGCCACCATTCCCATCTGAAAGGCCCTGACAGCGGCCTTAGAATCCGAATAAATCGTGTCATGTACACTGTCCGTCAATGCAAGAGCAATAGCAACTTGCTCTGCAACGCTGGAATTAGAAGTGCGGACGGTAGCGCAGCTAAGGATTTTAGCATCACAGTCGATGACCACTGAGGAGAAGGCCTCTTCTTGAACGTAGGAAGCAGCGTCTACGAAGCATGTTCGGTCCTTGTTCAAGCGGGCACTGGCGAGCAGAGCTTTACCCCTGGCTCGCCTTCGTCCTTCGTTGTAGGTGGGATGCATATTTCGTGGCATTCGGTGTATGTAAATTTTGGACCTTACGTCGCTGGGCAGCTTCACAGCGTCGAGACTGACGACCATGGGGTTACGTCCCAGCTTGCCAAGTATGGCTCGGCCCGCTGGGGTACCGGAGAGTCTGACAAACTGGGAAAATTCTTGGGCTTCAACGATTTCTTCGAACGTGTTGTGAATTCCCAAATTGAGAAGGTCTTTTGTGTGCGTTCGCATGGGAAGGCCGACGGCAAGCTTGAAGACTCTTCTGATTAAGGCGTTGATCTTGTTGCGCTCCGATACGAGCCAATTGTGCATAGCCCCTGAATAAGCGAGGTGGCAGAGCACGAAGGCGTGGATAATCCGGATCAGATTGTCTTCCTTGATTCCGCAGTTCCTATTGGCGATTCTTCGGATCAGGCCGAGGGCGCTTTCGGTCTTGGAACAAATGCGTTTGAGGGCGGCTCCATTGGCCCCGTTCGACTCGATAAACATTCCTAGGACCCTGATAGTGTCTACCCGCGGTACTGGGGAGCCCTTACCGGTGAATAATGTAATGTGGCTCTCTGCTGCTGGCTTCCAGGATCGGTGTGAACCGCCTCTGGGCCTCTTCTTGTAGAGCAAGAGCTCGGATTTAGCGGGCGAGCACCTTAGCCCGGTGGGGATTAGATACCGCTCCGTCACATCGATGGCCTCTTGCAAAGCACCCTCGACCTGCCCTTCACATCCACTGGAGCACCAGATGGTGATGTCATCCGCGTAGATCGTGTGGTTAATGTTGGGGATTTTGTTCAAGGCCCTCGACAGGTTGATCAGGGAGATGTTGAACAGCGTCGGGGAGATCACCGCCCCCTGAGGTGTTCCCTTTGGACCAAGCTGGATTTCGTGGGTCAAAAACTCGTCAATCTTCAGTCTAGTGGACCTTGAGGAAAGGAAAGATCGCACGAAATTGTACGCCCGTTTGCCGACGTTACACTCTGTCAGGCTCTTGAGAATAAAGGCGTGCGATATGTTGTCAAAAGCCTTTTCCAGATCCAAGCCGAGAATTGCCTTAGTGTCGGCGGAGGTAGAGTCAATGATTTGGTGCTTGATCAGTCTCATGGCGTCCTGAGTCGAAAGCCCCGACCGAAAGCCAATCATGTTGTGTGTATAGCATTCGTTAGACTCGAGATGGTCAGTGAGGCGGTTAAGCATGGCGTGCTCGGCCATCTTTCCAACACACGACGTCAGGGAGATGGGCCTTAGATTGTCGATGCTCGGCGCTTTACCTGGCTTCGGTATGAGTACTGTGTAGGCTGTTTTCCAGCTCTTGGGAACGAGGCCGCTGCACCAGATATCATTCATCTTGCGCGTAAGAAACTCGATTGAGGCGTCGTCGAGATGCTTGAGCATTTTGTTGGTGATCCCGTCGGGCCCAGGGGCAGATCTGCCGTTGAGGGATGCGAGAACTCGCTTGACCTCAGCCACGGTGAAATCCTCGTCCATAGATGGTACGTCACGCCCTTCGTACTCGGGAAACTGGGGGGGCACCGGATCGTCCGTGGCCGCCAGGTACTTGTCTATGAGGTGCTCCATGACTGCCTCATCTGGAGTCGAGTCGGTGGCCAAATGGACAGCTTTCGCCAAAGCTCTCTTCTGGTTGGACTTGGTGTTGCCATCATGCAGTAGGTGCTTAAGGAGACCCCAGCTTTTACCGTTCTTGAGCTGGCCCTCCACCGAGTCGCACAGCTCGTCCCATTGCTGCTTGCATAGCACCTTGCAATGAGCCTCTATCATCTTGTTTATATCGGAGATTTTCTTGCGTAGTCTTCTGTTATGGCGCTGAGTCTTCCATCTCGCGAGCAGTGCCTGCTTGGCTTCCAAAAGATGCGCCAGCCTACTGTCCATCCTGTCCACCTCCAGATCGGTTGTCACCTCCTTGGTGGCTCTAGCCGCATCCTTCTTTATCTCGTCGCACCAAGAGTATAGGTCCATATCGTCGTTAAGGACGCGACCGTAGCGGTTGGCTCGGAACAAGTCCCAGTCAGTGAACCTAAAGGTCCTCGTTTTGTTGCGGGCAGTCTTGATCACAGCTTCGATGATGCAATGATCGCTACCGAGGTCCATGGCTGTGTTCGTCCACTTGACGTTTTCCAGGTTCTTGACAAAGGTAAGATCCGGAGTCGTATCTCGGCATACCGAGTTCCCTCTCCTGGTTGGAAAGTCTTTATCGGTTATCAGCGTAAGATCTTCCTCCGCTGCCGCATCCCATATGTCTCTACCCTTCTTCGTATTGGTACAATAGCCCCACGCCTGATGCTGGGCATTAAAATCCCCCATGACAATTAGAGGCTGACAGCCAGCCAAATGCACGGCCTTCTTGAGAATACCACTAGGCCTGGCTCTGTGAACGCTGGGTCTGCAGTAAACATTCAGTATGAAGATACTGTTTCTTCTTAAGCGCTGCGTAGGGGGGTCGACAAGGAGTTCGGCCATGACGTACTCGATCCCATTGTCCGCGGGACCAAGGTCTCGCTGAAGGCACGTGAATTTTTACTGACCAGGATAGCGACTCCCCTTCCTCCTTCAGTGGAAGCCACCGTAAGGAAACCGGGGAGCTTGATAGGTGATGATGTGATCGTTTCTTGCAAGGCGATTACTTGGGGTTTGTCCTTTACGCTTTTTAGGTATTGTCGCAGGGTCGCCCGTTTGCTGGCGAACCCTGCGCAATTCCACTGCCACATTGTTATGACGTTAGTTACGTTATCCATGTTTGGGCTTGTGAATGAATTGCGAAAGTGCCGCATTCATAATGGCACCCTCCGTCGGTGAGTCAATGACGCTGGGCAACGTTGGGACCTGAGCTGTAGATGTGCTTGGCAAAGATCCGTGGCTGGTTCCCTCCAGCCTAAGTATTCTAGTGCTGAGGGCGACCAGGCCCAGCTGAGGGTGCGCGATCATTTCGTGTACGTGTGAGAGACCTGTCTGTATGTTGGAGATGGCGTTCTTGAGGTCAGACAGGAGTTCTACCATCTCGTCTCCCCTTGAGTCATCCAGGATTGTGGATGTCTCTTGTCATTTTATAGATTGTCTAAAGTTACCCTGCTGTACAGGGGAAAACAACTAATTTCAGCAATAAACGAGCACCGAGCTGATGCTAGAACCTTTTATAAATGAGCATTCTTCTAGTTCGTAAGACCCATCTCTGGAGGTGGGGGGGGGGGGCACTGTGAGCGTCGCGCACTTTGTGCTCAACAGGTGTCGCCACGTTCACCTTTCGCGAAGCGAGCCTTCGTTATGTTCTTTTTTTGGTCGCGCGAGTGGCCTTAGTAAACAGTCAGTGATGTAGTAGTGCTGTTCTGTCGCCGCTCGTCGAGTGGTTGGCCATCACGTGGGATGAGGGAGCGGCGGAGAGTGGTTGCGACCTTTGTCGCGCGACGTGGCACGAGGCTGTCGGCTTGGACACTGTTTATCCAGTGTTTATTGCGCGCTTTCTATGCCCGGCACCATAGATAGAGGCCAGTGATAAGGGGCGCTTTCAGCGCAGGCACGGGCTTGCTCGCTGTAATGACGCGTAGGCTTTCGGTCATACAAGCTCGCGGTGGTCTTGCGCTGCGTGCGCATTGCAGAAAAAAAAAAAAGAAAATAATCCGAAGGAACTACGCAAACGAAGGTACGAAAGCGTAATCTACCAACTGTATGTTCTTTTTTTTAGCGTGGCGGGCGCATGATAAATATTTGGGGATAAGTGGATCATGTCAGAAGCGTCGCGAACACTTCAAGTAAAAGAGACTCCCCCTAGGGTTCGTGAAGACGGGGAAAGAAGGTAGTCGTATTTTCGCCAGAGCGGTGATACATCGGTAGTGATCGCAAATTATTAGACGTCAATACGAAGGAAGCATAGTAAGTTTATTGGCCGTGTCGTATAGAATTGTAAACATTCGCTAGCTCACTAAATTAACAAGCGTGGTGTCACGCGCGCACCGTGAGGAAGAGCGGCAGCAGCAGTGAGCGAAGTGCTCGTCGTGCTGCATCTCGCTTCAACGCGAACTGCGCGGCGAGAACGCAGCGCCGACGATGGAAGCCATCAGCCGTCAGTGCGCCTAGACTCTCTCTCTCTCTCTCTCTCTCTCTCTCTCTATATATATATATATATATATATATATATATATATATATATGGAAAGAAGAATGATAGGTGTAACGTTAAGGGATAAGAAGAGAGCAGATTGGGTGAGGGAACAAACGCGAGTTAATGATATCTTAGTTGAAATCAAGAAAAATAAATGGGCATGGGCAGGACACGTAATGAGGAGGGAAGATAACCGATGGTCATTAAGAGTTACGGAATGGATTCCAAGGGAAGGAAAGCGTAGCAGAGGGCGGCAGAAAGTTAGGTGGGCGGATGAGATTAAGAAGTTTGCAGGGACAACATGGCCACAATTAGTACATGACCGGGTTAGTTGGAGAAGTACGGGAGAGGCCTTTGCCCTGCAGTGGGCATAACCAGGCTGATGATGGTTATGATAGTCGAGGGACTCCGCAGCAGGTGATGCGTTATATATCGCTAATGTCTGAAGCCTGCGCGAAGCGATTGCGCTACTATTACTTTGGAACGGACGCAAGTGGCGCGATCATTGGCAACGCGTCTCCTGTTGCGGAGTCCGTCGACTTGCCCCGCTCACAGCGATGAACCGAGCAGGCGTTCTTGACGGCGCGCCGCTTTATTTTTGGAACCGCAACCCTTCCGAATGAATGCGAAAGCGTGCCGTTGTTGTTAGCGGCGCTGTTTGCACCCATGCCGGGCACTTATGCGTACGTGAATGGGTCGCCTCTGTTGTCCTGTAGTATGTGCGTTCCCGGCTGGAGGTGCTCCTGGATGTCGTACCCTGGCTGGTACCCAGGAGTGAGTGCCGTTTGCTGGAGTATTTTTTTCTGGCGTTCAACAACTAAACAGAGGTGGAGATGTCTCTCGGGGGAAAATAGCTGAACAACAACAAGTTCGACAACAAAAACAAACGATGATCACGACAAGAACAATATAGAAATAACAATGATAAAAAACGGTGAAAAATGTAAGCTTGTTCAGCTTAAACTGCAAAACATTCTTTTTTCTTCTTATTTAAAAAAAAAAGCGAAGTGTCTATTTATAGTCGCATATCCGAAAATCCCAAATAAGCTTCTTAGTCAACAGTAATGATCATAATAAAGAAATAAACAGGACAACTACTAGTGCATCACGCGATTGTTAAAGCGTTGTCCAGGAGGATTTGATGAAATCCTCTACGTCACGTTACGAGGACATTTGCACACATTTATATATGGCTGCGTGTCCGGCGAAATGAAAAAAAAAGAAATGAATGAAAAAAAAAGGAAGTATATGAACACTTCTGTTTTCGGATGTGGGCTTACTGGAAGGTTACCACCAATTCAATATGGGCCCGCAGCCTCCACAACTGCACCCCCCGAGAGCCCGTGTTTAACATTTCGAGCGTACTAACTATTAAATAACCATTAATTACCTCGCGAACACGAGAACCACTCGCCCGCTCGCTACTACGTGAGCTCACAAAGAATGAAACCACTTAAAGTGAACAAAATAACCTTTTCTCTGACGTTGAATGCACGTCGCCTTACGTTGTTGTGCGTGTGTGTCTTGCTCCGCAGCTACCGCATAGCTTTAACCTATAGAAGTGCACGGTCTCTTATTTCCGAGATAAGCGCCACCAATTTGGCCATGGTCGTGCGCTGGCAAAAAAACTTGCGCGGGCACTTTTAATCACTTCCTCGCACACCCAAGCCAGATGGGAACTTCATTAGTCGTTTTTTTTTATTCTTCTTATACACCTTCGTTTCACCATGGCTGTCTCGACCGGAGAGAGGGCTCTCATATGCTGGGGTGCAATATTATTAATGAGCCTGCCTTAACCCCGACGAGAAAACCATTTGCGCCGTTCGTTTATTCGCACCGCACATTTTTATTTTGTTTGTTTCTGTATTGTCGTTTCGCTGCGCGTTCTGCTGCAGCACTGCAGGTGCGCTGCGTTCCCGACACCGAGGAAGCCGCGTCGCTATATCGCAGCCTTCGCCCGCCAGACTGCGGTGGCGGCTGAGCGAATTTCGCGGCTCCGTTGGTGTTGTCGTTAGTGAGTCGCAATCGTGCCGTCTCGTTTTAAAAGCGTGCAATGGGCGCGCGCCAAGTGTATGTTCACATACACAGGCGACGCGTCGCGAGCGGATTCCCGGAGACGCGTTCGCGCGGCTATTGAGAGCATAGAGTTATAGAGCACAGAGTCATAGAGTTATAGAGTTATAGAGTTATAGAGCTATAGAGTTATAGAGTTATAGAGCATAGAGCATAGAGTTATAGAGTTATAGAGTTGTAGAGCATAGAGTTATAGAGTTATAGCGTTATAGAGTTATAGTTATAGAGTTATAGAGTTATTGAGAGCATAGTGTATATAGTATCTCATTGTATCATATCATAATCATCCGCCACCTACCTTTCCCTGTATTTCTCACTTCCCCATTCCCCAGTGAGGAGTAGCAGGCTAGAGACACGCTCTCCAGGCCGACCTTTCCTCCTTTCTCTCCATTAAAATCTACTCCTCCTCACTACATTATACCTAGAGGGAAATCTGGCGCTGCTGCGCTGTGGTAAGCATGGGAATGCCGGTATATTGTGACTTCGGATTGGCATCGTTCTCGGAGAGACAGGACGCCTTTTAGGCGCACTTGGCAAGCACCGTTCCGTCTGTCGCAGTGATTCATTTTCTACTAAAACAGCACGTGAAAAGCTGTTTCAACTTTATTATTGCGCAAAAACATGTTTTGTTTAACTACGAGAGCGTGTTATTGCGTGTACGGTTATATGTTACGTAAAACGCATCAGTGGGCCGCTAAAGTTGGAGGACAGACGACAAGGTTCGAGCTCGCTTTGAAACAATTTGTCGTCTGTTCCTGCTTTTGTTCGCTTGGTCATGCATTGTAGGTAAGTAAAGATGTAATATGCGTGAATGGTAAAATTTTATGAAAATTTTACTTTGAGAACGCGTTATTTGTGTAGCCGTATCCACGTTTTAGACGAAGCCTCGTACAACACCAGCCAACACGAGCCTCGCGGACACATATACCGTCATTCCCATGACATGCACAGCGCCCCTTAAGAAACTCCCATAGACGGTGGCGCCAGTTTTCCCTCTAGATGTTATAGTGAGAAACTCTATGATTGAGAGATCCAGCTTTTGCGTGACGCACGCGATGCGCGTTACCGCGATACATGATACGTTGAACCCGTAGTTGATTAGCGCGGTGGCTCTGCGCCTCCGGTTACCGTGACTGCGTTGCAACATGGCGGCGCCAGGACGCCTTGTAGGAGTTGAAGGACGGACGACGGGATGAAGAACTTGGGAGGTTTATTTTACGTTATATACAGTGAGACGTCCATGAACAGTCTTAGAGTCATTACGGGCCGGCAGCAACTCGGACGCTGCGGCCCGTCGCAAGCAGTTCGAGAGAGATGAATCAGGGAATGCTCCAGGAATCCTCCCAGTCTCTCTTTTAAGCCCTTCGATGTCTGGAAGACGCGTCATGTTCGGCCAATGGGAGAGTCCGCTCAGATGACGCCATTTTCGGCCAATGGTAGGCGCCCGTGCGGTGGTGCCACACCCGGCGGCGCCCTGCGGCCTTGCCTTGCTGACTTACAATGCGCTCTTCAAAGGCGGACGGGGGCGACGCTTGGGCCCCAATCGTCCGAGGGCCTCCTACTCCCGGCGGTATGGCCTCGCTGGCTTGCAAATGCCCTCTTCAAAGGCGGCCGGGGCGACGCTGCCAGGCCTTCCCGGTACATCAGAGCCGTCTGGCTTCGGGACTCACGTTACCTGGAACAGTGCCGTGCTATCCCCTCGCTTTCTCGAAGAGTCAAGCAGTGAATAGCTCCACCGGCTGTGGGGCCCGCCAACTTGTTTGCACGTGTCGTGCCTCAGGAAAGTGGCATCCGTGCTCCTGCATTCCTTACTTAGCAGTGGTGCAATTCGATGTGGTCTGGGGAACTCGAAGGGAGCTCAGAAAAAGGTCCCGTATCTAACAGCCTCCGCGGGCCCAGCCAGCACGTGGCTTCGATCCGTATCCGCACTCGCTGCGTACTTCACATCGCATCGCATCACTTTATTACGTTAAAGACCCCCGTTTAGGGTGTATTACATACGGGGTGGGCTAACCCAGATGAAGGTTACAAATAACGTGCCAGCGAGAAATAAACGTTAAGCTCAACGATCACTCGCTCTCATCTCGCGCGGACGACGAAGCACCACCAGATGTTTTGTCTTCACTATGGAGATCAGCGCGTTTGTTTCTGACGCTGCTAAATATTTATACAGAGGCGGTATACAGGGCCAAGTTCGTATACCGGACCGAATGGTATACCGGACCGAGACGTTATACCAGGCCGAGACGGTGTACCGGGTCGAGACGGTATACCGCGCCGAGACGGTATACCGGGCCAAGTCGGTACACCGGGCCGAGACGGTATACCGAGCCGAGAAAACGGCTTGATTTGCAGCTGCGCAGATGGTGCTTGAGTATTAGCGTTGGCGGCACGTTGGCTACATGTGGAACGCTTCGAAAGCCCAGTTCCTCGCTACCTAATTAATATACTGCGCTCCAGCGTACGGTACTACGCGAGGACGGCATGCTAAAACGTTCATATCTCGGTGCGTCTGCTCCGGTGAAGAGGAGATGTCGCGCTCGTGTAATGAATGCAATGGGTCTATAGCGTTTCGCGGTAACGTATCGCGCGATGTTAAAGCTCTCTTACGTGAATCGCGCCTCGCAACGAGGCCTTTGATCGATCGCCCGCGTAGAAATATAAAGGCACGATCGGAAGCGGATACGAAGCACATGATACGTTCGCGATCGTGTTCTCTTCGTTCCCTTCCTTCTTGCTAGGCTGACTGACTGTGTTACCCGTCCGTTTATTGCGGTGTAGTGATCGTTGTGGTTGCTTCGAAATTGTGCTTGTGGTTGCTCCGAGAGAAAAAAAAAAGAAGAAACTGGTTGTTTCGAAAGCTGCAAAATTCCTGCCAGATATCCCTCTATAACGGTGTTTTACGGTTACCAAAATCTCGCCTAATAGTCTACGCCAGGGCTTGCTACGTGTGCGATGATAGCCGCGAGTGCGGTGATACCAAACGTAGACTGCCTGCCGCAAGCCAAACGTGTATCGTCTCCTACAAAACAAGTCGGGCCCGTGTGGCTCTCTGACAACTTGTTTTTTTTTTGGTCTTCGCTAGTTTTGAAGTTTGCAACCCTGGCCTACGCGAACGTCTCTGATTGTTAAAAGGGCTCCTCACCTGTGGCCCTTATAAGCACCGTCGAGGGAGCGTATATATAATATCCGATGTACACAAACGAGTGAAATATTGTAAGGCCATGCGGCGAGGATGGAGGCATGGCCTCCCGTATAGTAGAGGCCCTCTCTCGTTGCCTCGACCAGGCGACCCCAGGCGACACGCCTCTCCCGACTTTCTTTTTCCATTTGAGAGCCGAGAGCTCACGTGAC
Organism: Dermacentor albipictus; assembly: GCF_038994185.2. Classification (NCBI taxonomy): domain Eukaryota; kingdom Metazoa; phylum Arthropoda; class Arachnida; order Ixodida; family Ixodidae; genus Dermacentor; species Dermacentor albipictus. The sequence goes on from NW_027225594.1 coordinate 1,583,086, forward strand.
TTTTTACGTCATCGCTGCCGCATTTTTTCTCTCTCTCTCTCCATTTTTTTTTCTCGCTACGCAGCGCGTTTCCAGAGATCTGTTTTACATGCTCGGCATTCGGCGGCAATCCTCCTAACCTTGTTTGGCAATTCTGCAGGTTACTTGCACGTTGCACGCGCCAGGCCTGATATGACGAGGATCCCCATGCGTGTGACGTCTTTCTGCGTGTATGACGTCTTCGCGGGCGGTAAAAGCAACGCCTCCTACAGATAGCACGAGGCCCGTGCACTATCATTTGTGACGTCATGCTGCTAGGCCGACTAGACGAAAGCGGTGACGTCGAAATCACCGCAGCCCGCTAGGGAGCATCCCCACTAGATTCTACGGTGGTAGGTCCAGGCAGCATGACGTCATGGATCGGAGTGCACAGCCCTTGTGCTACCTAGGAGGTGTTAGTAAAAGTGACTCCTCCGTTAAGAAGGGCGCGCTGGCTGATGTCTGAATTTCCGGGTGTTTTTTGCGGCGTTACACCGGTATGATAACTTGCAGACCCGACTGTCGCCGAGTAATACGCGCATCGCACTTGTCCGTTTTCAACGGGCAAACCTGGTGGGGGCGTGTTTTTATGTTATAAAGGACATCTGTTTCGGTGTGGAAAAGTACAGAAAAACTGCAGCCGATACATTGGCTGTTGGCATTAGGGGACCATTCGACGGTATTATCGCATGCCATTAAGAGGACTCGCTGCAACATAAACCTATAGCTAAATAAATCAACGACCGTAAGACGGAAACGTCTATCAAACTTATCGGTCAGATGCTCCAAGCGTATTCGATGACAGTGTTTACTTTTCCGTATTGTGTTAGCACCAGCGACATTTACTAATTCCTTGCCTTATATATATACGTCTTGGCACCTCCAGTTTCACATGTTCTTGTGACGTTACGTATCATGTTTCATCTTTCTAATTAAAGGGTAACTTTGTATTTAGTCCTAGACGCACGATGGCAATGAGCCTCTGAGCAAACCAAATATAATTGCGAATTGCTGCATTTGTAGACTGCAGTCTTTTGAATGATCAGTTCGCAAAGCAACGATGTCGTTTCAAGCCAGAAGGGCGCATTTAAGACAGATACACATGCTACTTACATTGCTTCGCTGGCTGAACTGCTGTGTACGAGCAGCTACCATAGTAGAGGCTGTAGTCTCTGCAGGCTTTTCACCAGAACTATCACCGCCATTCAGCTATCCTTCGGCGCCAGGACGTGGCTACACGAATTCGAAACGTTGTCGCCGATCCTATCGCGAGTCTCGCCTAATCTGGCTGCGCGCGCCATTCGAATACTATTGCACATGCTTAAAAGGTATACGCGGGCACCAGCAGCTACTCTGGAAAGTATCACGTTGAAACGTGCACAAACAGCCAACGACTTGGCCCCAATGGGATCAGATTCGACTGCTTACGGCTGTTCTCGCCCCTATATATTTGTGGTTTGAGTGTTTGCTCGTCTCTATTATGAACGCAAGTTTGGTCCAGTAGAGGATTGTGTGCTTAACTGACGCTATTGGCAGCGTTTGAACACGTGACACTCACGTGTTTGGCGAGAACGCTCGGGAAATTTTGGGGAAACCCTTCCTGCGCCGAGCGACAACTGTGCAGCAGTCATACTCAGATGAGAAGCGGTCACCGACAAAAAAAGAGTGGCTAAAAAAAAAGTTAACTCGTGATAATAGGAGCTCAGTGTGGCGTTCCTGTTGTTTTCGCAGCTGCACGTGGTAGAGCGAGGCAACGACAGAGCCTGTTGCCTCCAATGCGCCGTTGGCATCGCTGTGTAACATCGCCACCGAGCGCGCTTGGCTGCATAACCGCTCGAGCGTAGCGCCCCCTGGCCGCGCTGCCTGCGTACAGCGCGTGACAGGACGTGGGAAATACCGGCCGGAACCGGTCCCACGAACCCGGCAGTTGTGAGTATAGTGGTAGGGGTTAGGTTGGGCGCCGGCAACCCTGCATGCGCATCCGTCATTTCCCAATCGGACTTGGGTTCGCGACGCGGAACGAATGGCCGGAATAACGTAGAAGCACGGAGTGACTGCTAACGAAGGGAGGGAGCGTGCTCATAACGCTTACGCCTTACTTTGAGCAACATATACCATAGCAGCCTATACCTGTGTCCCAGCTAATGTTAGCCAACCCGTTTGATTAAAAAAGAGATACGTATAAGAAAAGCCAAGCTGCGAGATAAAATTCTAAGACCTACGACGTTCGGTTGTCAGCGTTCTGACAACCGAACACCGCATGCCTTAAAGATCATGTATCGCACCATGTTTCTTAAGTATATTTTTTTTTCGTTGAACAGCTTGAATGACGCTAACTGGGGCACCCTGTATACGCTTCGCGCCTGCCGAATGGCCACAAAACTGTCGTCGCCTATCGAGGCAGCACCTAGGTGTAGCATGCGCACCATGACACAGTGGGCAGGGTGACGACAAACTTTAGCAGGGAAGAAGTTTGGGCGTGTTGGTGGGATACATACAGACTGGGATACATAGCGCAAGATATGTCACGGGGACAAGCTAACCTGTCCTGTGTTCCTGCTTGTCCCTGTGTCATTTTTTTGCGCTATGTATCCCAGTCTGTATGACGACAAACCTTAACGGTCCCCTATCAGGCGGCAGGGAGCAAAGGTCGACGCGTCCTCTAGAAACGGCGATGCTCGTGTGTTGCGGTAGCAGACGATTTTGTTTCGAAAAGGTAACTGCGAGCAAAACATTGACGTTTCTTCGCTACCACTCGCTTATTGATGGCCACGAATTTCTTTGTCAGCAGCGAGCGACTAAGTAGCGAAAGTTGCGTTCGAGACGTAAGATAGGTGGCGCCACGCACAGCCATTGTTACGTCCCAACACCACAAAGGCGTTAATTAGACGTCTGTCACGCGGCAAGCCCCCACCCATCCATCAGCGCCTATCCAGACGTCAACGCAGCGTTGACACCGACTGTTGACGGGCCCACAAAAGGCCACAAACCCCATCACTCCCTGACAACCTGAACTAATGATGAGGGGGGCGACCACCAAATGCTGCTGAATAACGACGGCGACCCAGGTTACTATCCTGCCGCATATTCCATACCACACTGTAAAATAATTTACACCCTAAAAGTGTAAAAGGGTGTAAATGTCTCTATAACTCACACCCTTAGGGTGTTATCTATATAAAGGGCACCATAAGCGTGTGAGCTATAAACACATTTACACCCTCTTTCACTTTTTAGGTTGTAAATTATTTTACAGTGCATCGGGCTTCGGAGGCGGGGTTACTGCGGTGCGCTGCGATAGCATGGGAGAGGTATCGCAACGGATTCGACGATTGTGATTTGCTGCCATACAGTATTCAGATTCCCTAGTCGACTCACCTAGGGAAGACGACGGTATTAAAAGCGGATACTTTTCAAGCAGCGGAACAGAGGGTACTGATGGAAACTCGGACGTTTAACTTGCTCCTGCGTGGAGTGGGCTTCCTCAGCTGGACTCGTGTAACTACTACTGGATGTATTCGTCGAAGGGCTTGGCGAGTTCCTTGCCCTAACGCCGCAACGCCGTGTAGCTTCAACGGCGGCCGCGTCTCATCGCTCTGTGAATGACCCGGCAGACACGGAGTATACATTCGTCATGTGGGATAATCTGACGAACAACACCAAATAAAAAAAAATGCAGAGGCCCCTTCTCATACCCGATCAGAATGAGAATTTATTCATGACAAAAATAAGGATAACTACATGATAAGTATATACAGAAGGAGGTCCCGTAGTTAGAAACTGAAATGGGACCTCCTAGAAACTATAGGCATGACTACTATAGGCATTTTGCCATTGTCCTCAATTTCAAGCACAAAGACAGTATTTGTGCAACACATTGAGGAAACTAGATGATCGTCCTCTGAGTGAACAGACAATATTAGAGCACCGTCCCGAACGATCATCGGCTCAGAAGGCAGTGAAGGCACTTTTGTGTTTTCTCAGAACTTCTGGTTTGCTTGAGCGACTTTAACTGAAGTGCTGTCCGTACACGTACCTACACCTTCTCTCTCCCTTCTTTCTCTTCTCCTTCTCCCATCCCCCAGTGTAGGGTAGCCAACAAGACTGGTTAACATCCCTGCCTTCCTGTATTCTTCTCTCTCTCTCTCTCACACCACTATAGGCATGACGGGAGCGCACAGGATGTACAGCGTGAGCCATATGTCCGTACATAGACGCCGTTCTACACCCCGTAGAAATTGTACTCCCTACTGGGTGCGAATATTCCGCAAAGGGGTAATTGCCGTCAATTACGCGCTTATTATCTTTTTTTTAACACCGTGTCCCTTCGATTTGGGGCCCCTGACTGCCCAGGGATGTCAGTGATGCCGCGCACGCCAATTCTCATTGGCTGAGTGCTACGCGCCGGGCAACATCCGGGCAGTCCTGGACGAGCAATCGAAGAGAGCTACCCGTCGCCCTGTACTTCCCTGTCAGCAACCTCACTCGTATCGCAGCAGAGGCCTTTTATTTTGGGCATAAACCTAATCCCCTTTTTATCATGTGTGGCTACCGGAACATTTTATGGCAGTGCTAGCGCCATCTTTGGACACTGTGGTCAATTGCAACGCGTTATAAATGTGTTTGTTAAATGCGTGTTCTTGCCAAAAGAAAAGAAAACGAAAGAAAGGGACTACATCTGAACGATTATGTCGCTCCTTACTGACTCCTTACACCGGCAGCTTAAGTAGGATAGGTTTAATGACTGCAACAATAGCTGTGTCATCCAAGCTTACACTCCACCCCACGAGGTGACGCCACCAATGCGACGGCTGACGCAAGCGTCACGTGTAACACGATATTCCCTGGGTATGTTTGCGCGCAGACTATGGAATGGAACTCCAGTGTTCTCGTAGCATTCCTTGTCACCACAAATTTACGCTAAACAGGAACATTGATTTAGACTGTATTGCTACATTACGCTTATATGACAGCAACTTGGACACTCTTACATTGAGAAAAGCATTTCCTTGTTAGACAAGAAAATACGCGAAAAAAAGAACAGGTGGCGAGATTGCCGTGAAGTTTCCGCGCTAACTCGCGCTGACGTCTTGGATTTTGATAGCGTCTATACCCGGGTCTACAACTAATACTTCATCGGTAAAGGACTACATTGGATTCAAATGGTAGCAACAACCAGGGACGTCACGATAATTTTTCCTGCGTCAGAACATCTACATTCCGAGAAGATACACTGATATCAGTGACGTCACACTGACTTACTGATGGCGGTTCGCGCGCAAACTTCAGAGAAAGGTTGAACTTCGTTCTCCCGAGTCGGAACGAAACCATGACGTACGGTTTCATTAACGTTTCGGTGCGAAATTTATATAATTAAGAAACTTCTACCTTCATTTTGGCTTGTACACTTACTAATGCAAAATTAACGAAAGTAGAGATCTTAAAGAGTGATTTATCAGTCTACGCTAAATTATTGTTTATCAGTAGTGCTTAGTTTATCAGATTTTAATGTGTGCGTGCGTTAGGCTACGACATTGAGACCGTGGGCTCATCAGTATAGCCAAGCTTCGCATATTGGCGCAGTTAATAAGCAACAAACAACGAGAACGAGATACCGGGCTTCACGATATTCGCATTTCAAGCTGCGCCTCCCTTTGCCGCGCTGCGCCTCCTTGCCTTCACGAGTGTAAGGGCAGCTTTGCAGCGCTTCGATTTTCCTGCTCGATTTTCTTTCCGCCGTCCGCCGCCGCAAGTTTTTAAAATTTTGCCTCGTGTCGTCCTTTCGGCGGCTCTTGCTTGTTTCAGCGAGCCACGTACACGCGCACGATCCCGCTGAAAAGAGCAGGAGCTAAGAACGAGAAAAAAAAGCTCGGTGACAACTTTTGCGAGCGCGTGCCGTGACATTACGCTTTCGGCGCCTGTCACCGCTGCGAAGGAGGACCCGTCCCTGCCCTGTTCCGGCAGGTGTTGTTTACGCGGTCGACTCTGCGATGTGTCGCGATTTCCTTTCTTTTCGTTTGGTCAGCCAGCTGCTGTCCGCCGGCCTGCGCATTGTTTCGGGCTCGTGTACGCCTGGAAGGAACACGTGGACAAGAGCTGACCAGGAGTTCATGCGACGCTGCGAAAAAAATCCGCGGCGGGCGTTATCTGCGATTATACCAGGTCAGAGGAAATTTGTCTGTATATATGTGCGCGTATCCGCCACATCGACGGAGAGAGGCGCTGATTGGAAGAAAGATTACTTTCCTTGCGCGCAGATGTAGTGCTGCCGTAAGGCTTAACGCGAACATTGAAGACGCATATATAGCACCTTAACCTAAACAAGCACTCACTATGAAAACTGATACGTCGAGTGTGTTGGAAGGAAGGACGCATTATTCTAGCAGCATTCTGTTTTTACTTCCAACGCGAACTCGATCGACCGACTAGTTATGATTCTTCAGCATCATTCGATCCTATACGCGGAGAAGCAATAAATACGCTGGAGGCGTGTTCGAACTAAGTAGGACAGCGACTGCGCAATTGCCGTAGCCCTAGCAACCCGCCAAGCTACCTCGTGCGTTTGTTGCATAGACTGATGTTTCGATTCTACACCGCACCGGTCGCATTTCGATGTGCCCCAAAGCCGGGAACGACCACGTAGAGATAAAATGTTTCAACACGTTCTTTTTGCCTCTGAAATCAATCAATCAATCAATCAATCAATCAATCAATCAATCAATCAATCAATCAATCAATCAATCAATCAATCAATCAATCAATCAATCAATCACAATCAATCAATCAATCAATCAATCAATCAATCATGCTTCGAATACGCTCTATTAATGCGCAATTGCCAATTCATATAGCTCGAGAATCCCCGGGGAGACTTGCTGCTTCACAGCGATGCATTAGTTGGTCGCTCCTGGACTTATTCACACTCCGACTCCTGCGTACTTGGACTCGGAGCCCAAAGCGACAAATCAGCCCAGCTGGGGTTCGTTCATCTCGTAATGCGCCGAGTAGAACCAATAATCACGAAACGAGACGACGGAACTCTGTCCTCTTCGTCGGTCGTGTACCTGCAGCGCATTCGTCTACCGTCTATCGCGTGTACTAGGGGCATTACGAGGTGAAAGATGTACAGGCGTGGACACTGCTAGCGGGAACACGCGAGCCCGTAGCATCGCTGTGTGGAGCGCCACCACCTGCGTCTTGTGAAGCCTTTGCAGACGACTTACGACAGCAGACGACTCTTCGCCAATCTCTATGATTGCGCATGCGCCGCAGGACTCCATGAGGCGCCGGTGGTGGGGCACTCCACAGAGCGATGCCTCGCGATCCCGTGTTCCCATTGACATTGGCCGCGCCTTGCACATTAACTTGGTTCGACTCAGGCTAAGGCGCACCCACTCTCTCTTGGGTTCACTGAACCTCGGACTCATTGGTGGCTGTGAGCCTGAACGAGTCGATTGCTGATTGAGTTCGCCGACATATCCTACTAAGTACCAGTAAGACGACACCATTAAGTTAAACTTCACGCTGTAGCCCCGCAAAGGGGGATTGGACGCGCGTCTACCGGGTATCTGCCTGTGTAGTCTTGGCCGTCATTGTTAGTTGCGTGAGCCAGAAGAAAATTGCGAGGGTACTTTATGATTATTTTACAACTTCTGCAGCATTTTTAGTGTTGCTAATAAAGCTGTCCGATACCGTTGAGTCTTCGCCCAGGCCTAAGGCGTTGCGTTTACTACAAGGTGGTTCTGAAACGACATGACCAGAGAAGGAAATCATTCGAATTGTGCAGCGTTTTTGGAGCAGTAAAGACGGAACGCAGGAAGTGAAAAGGACGAGCTCTGACCTCTTGTTTATGCGATTATAACGACTCTTATACAAGGAGTTCCTAAGTCTATGAGTATACCAGGAGAAGTCTGTAAGAATCCTGTCGTCTTTTGCAACGTGTTCGTCAAGTCGCCTTCTCGTTACGACATTGGTGGCGTCATCACGCAGGCGCCTCTCTTAATGACGCTTGACCGCTTCTGCGCCTGATGAAAAAAAAAATGTTCCACAAAAAAAAGAAAAGAAATGAACAGGAAAATGGAGGATATGACGTCGGCGAAACGAGGCGTGACGCGAAGGCTGCTTTATCGAGACACTTTGCGCTGCTGCCGTGGCAAAGCTCCAGCGGCTGTGACAGCGGCTTCCCATAACGAATACCCCTCGCTAGCCACGCTTCAAGTGTGTCGCTCACTTCGAACGCACCAATGACGTCCGCTGGGCATTGCGTTATATATGTCCTGCCGCTGGCCAAAAATAGAAACTTGCTTCCGTAGTTCGTAACTGACTGGTGTGGGGGGTAACCCTAGATCTAGTTATATCTATTGTTCCCGAAAAGGGCGTCGCAGTTTGGACTCCCGGTCGCGGCGGCGGCATTCCGATGCAGTCCCCGATGGGGCCAAGTGTGAGAACGATATTGTATACTTAAGTCAAGGTGCACGCTGAAGAACCTCGGGGTGCTCAAGATGAACGCGAAGTCCCCGCAATGGCGTCTCTTTTAGTCCACGTGTTGTATTCCCACGTTAATGTACGGCTGTATATAGACTCGCTGCGCCCTGTCTAGTACGCGTGATTGATGCATGAGCTCCTACTCTCCCGTCTCTCTTTTACTCTCCCTTCGCGTATCGATAAAAAAGTGGACGAAGTCTAGTTAACCTCCCTGGCATTCCTTCCGTCTCTATAGTCGGCTTATAATCCTCGATGACATTAGGTCGGCCACACTGGCAAATTCCGTCGGAGGAGAGAGAGAGACAGAGGAAAGGGGAAAGGCAGGCAGGTTAGCCAGAGGGGAAGATCCGGTTTGCTACCCTCCGCTGGGGAGAGAGGGGAGAGGGAGGTAAAGTGATAGAAAAGCAGAGATAAAGAAAGAAAGGATCACATACATACAATCACAGTCGGTCACTGTCGCTGCATACTGTCACAGCACAGCACAGTAGTACTTGCAGCACTATAAACATCTGTTCAAGCTACAGTCGCTTGTACAATTCTGTTGCCTTTAAAAATTGCAACATTGCTCTCGTCGCCCTCTGCTGCTATGGCTTGTGGTGGCGGCATTTTAGAATAAGTTCCTCTGTTAGAGGTCTTCGGTCAAAGCGCGCTATCGCGATTGCGAGCGATCGTCTCTTTAAATTATAGCAAGGACAGTCACTGAGAGGACAGTGTGCGGTAGATAATAGGCGGGCGTCTTTCGCTATCTCTTGAATTCGCGCTAAATAAATGTTTTAATTCGCTGGACGCGCTTAGCCTGCTCTATAGGGATTGGTACACGCCCTACACATGTTTACAACGAATTGTCGTGTACAGCGAAGGACTCTGTAGAACCTGGGCGCTTCGTTATAAAGGCCGATTGACTGTTACGACTTGGGTGCTTCCGTTCTTCCGCTCTTGAGCAGTTCTCTTGCGTTGGCTGGCAACGATCCAGGTTTAAATCTCAAGGTTTCAGCTCTCTGAGCAGTGGTGATGGCGATTTTTTTGGCGTCCGCTTCGAAACGGGACGGCGGCAGATGGTCACCGATCACCTGCTCGAGCTTATCAGGTTTGACTATATAAATCGACTGCTGTTTAGCCATTTTGCTTCTCTCTCTTTTATTTTCTAGTTCTTCATTACAGCCTCTACGTTTAAATTGCACGGTCTCTATTTTGTTATCACTTAACCTCCCCCTCCCCTCTCTCCCCAGCGCAGGGTAGCAAACCGGATCTTCCCCTCTGGCTAACCTCCCTGTCTTTCTCCTCTCTCTCTCTCTCTCTCTCTCTCTTGCACGGTCAGCTATGTCCGCATCGAGCCCGGCCCCTAGAGTCCACGACGGGATTGTGGCGACACCTATAGGAAGCTCTCACTGGAAAGAGTGCCTCTCTAAACTAACAATATGCGCGTTCCCACTACGCTCTTTCTCTTTACGAGCCTGCCGCATGTGTACGTATGCGCGGGCTGCTATAGCTAGCTCGAAGTGACAGACAGTCGTCTCGTTTTTTCGCTTTGGGAGTGTGATGCGCCCAGTCTGCGCAGCTCGGCGCGTTCTCGACTTGACCGCGTGAGACCTTTGCCATTGACATTACGCGCGGTTATAATATCTTGTGCGCCGCTGCCGGAGGAAAATGTCGGGCGCCAGTTGTCGTTGTTGGGCCGCGGCGGCGTGAGGCCAAGTAGAAGAGGCGCCTACGTGATAGCGTTGGCCGCGGAGATTGCGTGGTATACGCGTCCCCGTATACCGAGGTAAGCGAACTCCCGTGACTCCTGAAATGTCTGTGTGTCTGCGCGTGCGTGTTTTTACGTTTTTGTTTGTTTGTTTGTCTGTTTGTTTGCGTACACGTTTGGGGGCGCGCGTCAGGGCGTGTTCTTGCGGGTTGGGGTGGGTTTTTGCCCGGATATATAGGCGAACGAAAGTTTTCCGGACCTCGGAATCGGAAGAGAAGAGGGAGGTATCCAGATTCTCACGCACTGCATGGGAATCGATGCTGTGTGGTCGCTTCACACGCGTATTCACGCAGTTGCATCGCCGTGCACGAACTTGTCGGTCGATCTGGTAGCGTTTCGCAAAAGCCCCAAACGATGCTGGACGGCAAGCTAGCTGGAAAATGCTTATCTTGAAATTAATTCGCCCAGCGCGGGGGATAGGAATAACCTTATTTTTTTCAAGTGAAGCTCTCAAGAAGAATGGGCAGGTACAGGGCTCTTTCTTCTTTATGGCCGCATATCCCACTTACACTATACGCAGGCAAAACACTGGAGAAAGAGAAAGCAAGCAAGAAAAACAAAATATAAACAAGCTCTAAGCGCACCTGCACGTCACCTTCGTGTTCTCGCTGCATAGCTGCGTCGACATCCGGCAATATGCGCTCGCCTGAATTGTTCTCTGCACTTTGGAAAATGTGAACAATGCAGTGCGCAAGCGTAAACACTGCATGACATTAAAATAATGACCTGCTCGGCGCATAAACATGAACTCTGCATGAGATTACGCATTGTATAGGACGGGATTATTACACGTTGCGTAGGCTTAAGGTAAATAATTGTATGCATCGAATACACTGCAGATTTATAGCACCTAATCAACCGTTCCAGAAAGCGTCGCTTCACATAGCTTCCAACATATGCGTTGGATATGCATATTTCTTCTTTTTTAAACTTCTTTATTTCTGCATCTAATAAAAGCCTTGCGGCAGTGAATGAAGGCAGTGAATGAGGCCCGATAGGATTATGCAACAGAGTGCGTAGATTGAGCCAAGAGACGCTTCGTATTAAAAGAAAGAAAGAAAGAAAGAAAGAAAGAAAGAAAGAAAGAAAGAAAGAAAGAAAGAAAGAAAGAAAGAAAGAAAGAAAGAAAGAAAGAAATTAGGCATGCAACATAGTATTCGGATTTGGCATCTGTACGGGCATATGCTAAGAAAAACGCAGTGAATTCGCTCACGTGCGGTTCGCACCACTCAGTCAAAGTCATTCATGCTGGCCAATCACAAGAGTGAGCTGAATGTCCGCGCATCACAACACTGGCTTACGTGAGAAAGCGTTCGTTTCGTTCATTGTCACCGTCCGCCCACATCCGGGCTCATCACTGGAGTGAAAGGCAAATAGAAAGGCTTGGTTTGACGTGTTAGGTACAGGCGTGTAATGTTTAAACAAGCGTTGTTGCCGACGCCTTCGTGTCAAAAACTGGGCAGCCTGCAATGAACCCCGAAATACATATTGTACGGTGTCGAGCTGCAGTGTGTGCCGAATCACCTTCAACAGTGGATCACATTGTAGATCTTGGCACGTAGAAGCACCGTTAACGGTTTCTACGATTGTCACGTTAAGGTAAAAAAAATAAATAAAAAAAGCTCACGCTACATTTGCTCAACGCAACGAGGCAAGGCATCGGCGCATGAACACTGATGGAGTCTATGTTGTCGAATCGAGCCAACCGTAGTTAGCGCACTTAGACGATTCCGCTTGAAAATTTTTTTTCCTACTCACCTTCCAACTAATGAAACGCACGATTTTCGTCGCCAGAGTGTGGGCTATGATCATACCTTGGTATGGTGATAGTGACACCTTGGTATGGTAATGATACCTTGGTATGGTAATGATACCTTGGTATGATGACGACAGGCGAGAAGCCGTGCTAGGCGCGGCTTCTTGTTCATGGCCGTTTCGCCGCCTCTCCGTACCTCGGCGGCTGCCCCTGAGACTTACAGCGTCAACGACCACTCGAGCGAGTGAATACGGTACGTCTACTTACGCACATCGCGTCGCATAACCATTCTCGCCCAAGATCCCGGATCGCGTGGCGGTCGCGTTACACGCTCCTCGCGGCCGAGGGCGGCGGAAAGCAATGTGCAGAAGCAACGAAGTTGTTGTACCGTATTTACTCGTGTTTTAGGCACCCGGGGCAGGAAAATGGGGAAATGAAAGAAAAGGGGGGGGGGGAATGAAGGTGGACGCGAAAGATAAATTTGTCGTCGGTAGGGACCGAACTCGCAACCTTCGCGTTACACGCATGCGATGCGCTACTACAAGTTGTGCTGTAGCGACGGCCGTCAATTCGCCCACTAACTTGGGTAAATATATATGCCTACTAGGTCTATAGCCCTGGAAGTGTTAGGTGAGCGCCACTCAGTCAGAGCCATGGTTGGCGGACGTAATACTCGTTTTTCTTTTTCTTTTTTTTTGCTCGATGGCGTCACGTAAGAGGTACACTTAGGAGAGCAGGCATGTGGCTAATAAAACACTCGTACGCTACCTAATGACATCAAGGTTGCCGGATTCTAGCACCTCGCTATGAATGAACGAGAAGAAGGGAAACGCAGGGACTCGATTTTTTTTTATCACTATCATATGACGCCAACAGGCAATGAAGCCAAGGAAAGCATAGTGGTAATTAGCTGTGTTTAAATTTGAAATATAGAAAATAGTGAAAAAAATGGAAGTTGAACGACCAGTGCTTGAAATGGCACACACACCACAAACAACACGAGAAAAAGCAACAACAGTGCTATCGTTTCCAAAGTTCACAAATACGAAGTATCTTCTTTCCTTTTTTTTTTTTTCTGCGTGTCTCTTTTGCCCCGAGTATTATACTAAGCTGGCACGGGTCACATTCGAGGCGATTGCTTGCATTCTAGAAATCACGGTATGCGAATGGCGCCGAGCTACTCGAACCGTCCTCCATTCCGCACTCGATCTGTCACTCTCTACCTCCCCCCCTCTCTCGGGCTCCCTCCCGTCACACGCTCCTCACCCTTTTCCGTGCGCCGTCCTTCTCGCGTGTCATCATCACTCAGCGCGTGATTTCCACTTCCAGCGACAGTCGCTCGCACGCACACACGGTCGCGCGTACGCACCCCTTTGGTTGTGACTACACACACGCGCACGCATGTGGTTGGGCGACGCCGACACTACTCTCGCGGTCGCTTTGCGCGTACACGGACGCACGCACTGACGACGAACCCCGCGCTTCTCGGTGTCATCATCTCCGGCTGGCTCGTCGTCATTTGCATCGCTGGCGGCACGGAATTGGAGAGTGACATCACATATGCACGCGCGCGGGTGCGGCAAAGCGCGAGAAGCGTACGACTCTGCGCGCCCCCTGGCTGCGACCAGCGTATCTGTCTTAATCTTCGCGGCATCCGTATCGCCGGCTTCGCGAGTGTAGCTTTATGTGTGACGTATACTGGCGGGCGCTCGGATTCCGACTGGGCCGTCTTTCTAATGCGCATCTTCGAGTGCGTGGGTTTCCCGTTTCGCTGGCCGTTATTTTCGGAGAGAAATGGTGCGGGCCTCCGTAGGGTTCCTGCTCCAGCCCATCAGTCAATCAAGCGAGCAAGCAATCAAACAATCGGTCGATCTTTGTTATAAATGTGGCAGTAGTGATGCCTAAGAAGGTATGCAGCAGGAGGTCCCGAGGTTAGAAACGGCGGGCGGCCGGGCCTCTTGTATTAATGGGGCAACATATATGCAGTGAGCGGGGACGGATTGGGCGGAAAGCGGATGCTTGATCTTTTTTTTTTTTTGCGTAAGGAGGGTGAAGCCGAATGTTTTGCTCATTCTAGATCGATCGTACTTTACCAAAGCACGACTAGAGATTGCGGTCCTCAGGGTTTGCCTCTTTTTGCCACGGCTTAGGGAAATTATGGAGCTCTAGAGCCGGCGTATAGCTTTATGCGATGGAGCGGCTTAGATCATTCGAGTGCGGCAGGAAGGGCTTGCGAAATGTTCAAACGACTTAAATATCAAATTGCAAAGAGAGAGTGTGCCCTGAATGCAGGGTTGACGTGAGGCGGATTTACTAGTAGTTATAATACGCGAGATGTGGCGCCAGAGTTCGGATATATGCGCTGCACTTAATGGATGCGTCACTTTGGCACGGACATGGTGCAACGGCC